>NC_092643.1:62862641-63002002 GCF_039555335.1 Amphiura filiformis
ACACAAGTATGAGTTGCCAAAAGCTTGTTCTTTTATAATATTAATATAATATTAAATTAACTGTATACTGCATAGCACCGCTATAAGGCGATTCAATGGTTCAGGAGCAGTTTAAGGGGCCAGAATCTCCAATTAGCATGTGCAACTGGAACAGGTATCAGAGTTGCCAGAAATCACCTCAGCAGCCCAATTGGTACCCAATTCATACTAATTTATTCTGATTTTCCAATTTTCCAATTTTTCTAACAACTGAATTATCATTTGCAAGTGTTTTATCCTATGAGGGGGTAATTACAAGAAGTAGATGGGGATGTGAGTGCTACTCAAATAGGTAGTTTCATGTTTTGAAGAAAAAATTATTCCTTTAACAATGGGTCTCCTTTTCTTTCTTTTTTTTTAACCTACAAAAATCTGTTTTTTTTCCACAACATGAAATGTAGGTGCTATGAATGTAATATAGGTAAATATATGTATATTAATCAAACTCCCTTAGATATTGTTCCCGATTTTCCAAAAATCCTTAAATTTGGGTCCCTATTTTCAGCAAAATTACTCTTAGAAATCAGTAAGGAGTCAGCAGCTCAAGCCGCACACCCTGTCGATAAATAATTAAAGTCCCGGGTATTTTATAACCACTCTATTCTCTGCTGTCGTGGTGACAATTTTGGAAACACCGATCAAGATTGGAAAGAAACTGGGACAGGAAAGGTTATCAACTATATAATAATAATCAAGAGAAGTATAATTACAGTAATCACAAACCTATTGGTAGTAAATCATGTCATAGTGTTTAGATTTAAATCGGGCGGCGCTGGTTACCATACATTGATCTATGGGTTGTATGTAATATGCAGATTGCTACATAATGCTGACTCTAAGAATAACAACAGTCCTACATCTGAAATCGCCAGACGTCTCTGGAAATACCTGGGACATGCTACACACACGACTTGACTGAATTCCTCAAGGAGGAAGAAGACACAGATGAAGACCCATGCATACCCAAACAATTGCAGATGATGCAGTACATCCTGGGGTCCATTTCACTAAACTTTTAACGCTTTAACTCAAGGAACTGTACGTAAAGTTATGAATTAGGGATTCAATCATGTTTCACCGTTGTTCATCACCGATTAACAATGATGCGTCCGCATCGTCTGCGTGGTGTACTTCGCGAAGGCAGCCCGAGTGAAGTAAACCACGCAGATGCGCCAGGCGCGAGTTGTTAATCGGTGATGAATAACGGTGAAACATGATTGAATCCCTATCAACAACGAAAACAAGCTAAAGATTCTTTTATTCGGAATATCTGTTTGTCATTGCCACTCAAGCTTACAAGAAAATCAATGATTTCTCTGTTGATATCAGCGATAAAATAAAGAAATGTTTAGCTGCTTCCTCCAACATAAAAGAGTGTTAAACTGTTTACGTTCCAGGCATGACGAATTTTCGCGTAACACGTGGCGTTACCTTGCGCCGCATATCGCTACTGGACTGTGGATTCATCACCGATTAACAACGCTTGGCTCCTGTTGAAATCCATACACTCCTTGTGGAAGACATGACATTAATTTCCCACAGGGAGTGTGACTTTCAAATGGGGTTACCACAATGGGTAACTAAAATCTACATGTGTGGGAGATTAAGATATAAGCCACCTATTTCAGGATGCTTATCCGCAGTAGTTTTTGAGCTAATGAGCACCGTTGAACATTTTGTAATGAATTTGGCACTCAACATAAATGTAACTGACTGATTGATTAATTGATTGATAAGGTCATGTCTTCCATCGGGTGGGGGGTTATGGATTTCAACTGGAATAGCCAAATCACACATACTAAAACATAGGCACCTATATATAGAGAAAAACCAGCTGACTAGCCTGTCTCATCTCAAGTTGAGAGTACCGCCATGTTGGATTTCGTAGCGGCCGATTTGAGTCACACGCTAACCTAATCCTGCGAGGCATATACACACATGCCTAGATGTGCAACTTGCCCATACGCTGGCACGCAAACCACATAAATGCACTAATTCAAAATGGTTGGAAATCCAACATGGTGTTACTCTCAACTTGAGATGAGACACACTATAGATGGGCAAAGCTCTGAAAATAAATATCAGGTTTGATGATTTTGTAAAACAATTTTGGATATTACTTACCTTTTCCTTGCATTCCCCACGTAGTTTGACCACGGTGATGACTACAATCCCTCCGTATTTCCAAGGCTTGATGTGAAATGGTGGTTCTGGAGCTCACAAACGTACCTAATTTGAAGAAATGATAAAGTTATGTAAGGAGATGTCAAAGAGAACAAAATGGCTGCAATCAAGATATGCAGGGAAGAGAGGTATGGAGATTGAGAAACCGAAGCCAAAGAAGGGGAGGGGGGGCTAGAGAGAAATGGGGAGTGTGAATGAGAAACAGACAGCAGTAAAGGATAGAAGAGAGAAAGACAGACATACAGGAGCGAAAAAAACAGTTGGGGTTTGTAGCAAAGAAGTTAAAAAAATGCCATAATACAATTGTGTTATTACTAATATAGTACTTTTAATTTATCGAGTCAGTGAACATTTCATTGGGTGCAGCTTCAAATTGTGAAAGTTTGCTCAAATCACCAGAAGATGTTGCAGAAATGCATGTACAAAACAGCTGCCTCAATGCATTGACATCACCAACTCAACACAAGTAAAAATACTAAAGAAACAGGGGGATTCTCCCTGACTGAAGGTATATGGGGATGTGCCAGTTTTGGGGTACCTTTTGAGCAATTTTGGTATTCGAAGTCGTAGTGCACGTTAGTAACCATTAGTTACTGCTCCTGGACTCATACACCTGTTCCAAATTTTGATATGCCATAGGCTTTGTGTTGTGATCATTTCGATCAGTGGAAAGAAAGTGTGATCCATTTGACCTAGCAATGGTCATATTCTAACATGCACTACGACAGCGAATATCGATGGGTGTGTTTTTAGTGGAGACCAATGTGCCTAATTAGGTCATTTTGGCATAACGCTCATTCTACAAAATCTGGTGCCAATAGCCTTTTTTCCATTCTTTGGTCCACAAACACTTTGTCGAGCATTTAGGGCATCAAATATGTTGGTTTTGTGGTAGAACTCAACGAGATCTACACGGACATATATAGTTTTCCATACTTTAAATGCTTTCTTCAGCCTAATTAACCCTTGCAAAGGCTCAAAAATCGCTAAAAATGCATTTCCACTGCTCAAGTGTCACATCTAACCCTGAATATTTTCTTTGAATAAATGCGATTTCTTTACATATTTGTTGTTTTTAATTAGATAATGCACCATCATATTGTTTATCAACATTATTTTTTAGTGATTAAAACGTCTTTGTGTAATTCTAAAATAAATTGCACTTTCCACCAAAACGCTGTGAGCTACGTTACCTCTTTTTAACACACGTTATTGGAAAGAAGTAAAACAGAGGTATCAATGTAATTTGCGGTTTTTGAAAGGAAACACTCATAGGTTTTTTAAAATCACAGTAAAAATCGTGATGCTGTAGCATTTTTGGCATAGAAATGTTGTAAACATTGAAATTTCGACCGACCATGTTAAGATTGGTGAGCTACGTTACCAGGATTCTATAGTATGCACTTGTATTACATGTGCTTCCTAAAATAATATGTGAAAGCTACCAGTGGTCGAACCCCATTTATATTAGAATTAACCGACATAACGTTCTAACGTTCGCAAATCACATTAAAAACATTAAAAACCAGTGAACTACGTTACTGTGAGCTACGTTACACACTCATTTACGCATCTTCAAAACTTCTATGAAATGGTGAAATCTGTTTTACATTTCACTCAAGTGATCTTTAGTTTGCTTTTTATGACCTTGGATTGAGTAAAACCAGCCCATTTTGTAGTCGGTAACGTAGCTCACATTACATTGAGTTTTAGTGTTAAAAAACATCGTGACTTCCTGAAAGAAAAATATGCAAGTGGTGTTGGCAATTTTTTACATCTGAAAAGTAGTGATACATTTACTCTTAAAAACACAAAAAGCAGGTCTTTTTTTTCATTTTTTATTTTTTCAATTTTTATAGTGGATTGGCACCGGATTTTGTAGAATGAGCGATAAGTGCCCTTAAAAGCACCTTTTGATGCTTTTTGTGAAAAATTGGTATTCTGATGGGTTGCAAAAACAGCAAAAGGTATAGAGAAAGTCAGCATATGAAAGCCTGTGTGGCAGATCCTCGTACACAATTTTTCAACCCTTCCCAGACAGAAACCTTCTTAGTATGTTTATACATCCCTACCTGTCATTGTTGCATTGCTCTGAATTTTTATTCAGTTTCCAACATTCTGATCGAAAGTTGAGCTTTTGCTTAATATAAAATAAAGTAATAATTTGAATCTGCTACAGTAACAGTCCAACATGGCGTTACTCTCAACTTGAGATGAGACAAACCAATGATAGGCATAGCTCTGAAAATAAATATCAGGTTTGATGATTTTGTAAAACAATTTTGGATATTACTTACCTTTTCCTTGCATCCCTATGTAATTTGGCTACCGTGATGTCCAACACACTCAATGACTACAATCCCTCATATTTCCCTAGTTGGCTTGGTATGACAGTAAAAATTGGCAAGCTGGTTAAATGACGAGTTTTTAAACTGTGTTGGAAGGCTTGATGCTCAGAAACGTACCTAATTTGGAAACATAAAGGTTAGGTAAGGAGGTGTCTGGCTGTGTAGAGAGGAGAAATTAAGAGAAGAGAGGTATGAAGTGAGATTGAGCAACAGGAGAAACAGAAGGAGAGAGAAACAGAGAGAGTGAATGAGAAAAGTCAATGTGAGAGTGAAGGAGGGAGAGAGAGAGAGAGACAGCAGGAAGAGAGAGAAGTGAGACGGACAGACATACAGGAGATACAAAAAAGAGTATCTATTCCTATCTAGCAGCACATTATAGTTTAATTTCGACTTCCAAAATTGTTCAATTTTAACATCAGATCAGACTCAAAATGCCAAAAATTACCTATCACCAGAAGGGAATGATAGAAGCATATCGTAGTGAAGGAAAATCTAACCGTAAAATTGTAAGATTATTGAATATTGACAAGGGGTCTGTTCGATATAATTTGAGAAAAAAGGAGATTCGTGGCTCAATGGACAATCACCCGAAATCTGGATGCCGAAAAACAACAACACCAAGATAATAATAACAACCGAACCCAAATAGCGTTTGTATCAAACATTGTTGATGATGACCAGCAGTGCAGTCGGGATATAACTACAAGTCGATCATGATAACTTTTTGATAGCAACAGGGTATTGACGTCATAATGAGCCTCATTACACAGCGACACCACTTTTTTCAATGGAATTTTACTGTGTAATTTACCGAAAAATAAGGATATTTTTTCTTTATTTTTGTAATTAAATGATGGTTCCAGGTTCCTATGACTATAATCAATTAAAGGGTTTATATTTTAGTGAGTTAGGTTTGATATGTTTTCCATTTGTAGTAACATTACAATTTAACATTATCTGCGGTTATAGGGGGTGAGGAAAGACATTTCAACGCGGGAGTATATATTATTTTTACTTTCGAGTCAGTGAGCATTTCTTTGAGTGCAGCTCTGTATGTGAAACAATTTTGTTCACTTTGGTATTACACTTATAGCTCTGTATTATGAGACTAACAATTTGACATATGAATAGGGTATAAAACACCTTTCTGACTAAATCTGTGGCTCTTACCAGTTGGGAATGTAGACTGCTATTATTAATCACCAGCTTCTGAGCCTGTTAGGTGCAAGGTTCAATTATTTCAAACTCCAAGACATCCCTTCAGCGAGATGGGATTCATCTGAAAGTCTGGCGCATTCTTCTCTTTTGGAATGAGAAAAATTTCTTCTTAAGTAAATATAAAAGCTTAATTGCATGAAATTAAGGAAGGTGATACTTTTAGGTATGCACTCTCAAGATGTTTGAAAATACTTTCATCAGGGTGTATCCTACATTTATTTTAACTGCATAATTGAAGTCCTTTGGTAACAAGTGTCCAAAAATGCATACTTTTCCTTTAGGTTGTATAATTCTCAAGATTTTAAGCCAAAAAGGTATGTTGTGACTGAAGATTTTGCTATTTGTGTCAACCATGCATATTGAAAAGGAAAATTTGGTTCATATGACTTATAATATTCTCAAAGAGTACTTTTTAACATGCAAATATAGGATGAACAAGCTCTCATTTGAGATGAGATTTGCATGTATAGCACAGAATTTGACAATAATGACATGATTTCAAATTAAAAAAGATGTCCTGTCTCCACAAAATTTCTCATAGAATTTGTACACATATCCTCTCTAGGGGAGATCTTTGTTAACATTTGTACATTTTTCACCAATTTTACAAAGGTTAATTCTAAAATGTGAAACATATTTTTAAAATAGAATAACCATGACTGTAAAATGGGCCCAAGCTTGATGCAATTGGGCATAGAATAGTTGTATAATATTAACAGCAAGGCAAACCTCACCTGAAAGAGAGTACAATGTAATGCCTCATACTGTTTGGGTGCCTCACCATATAAGAAATGATGTCCATTTGCAGACTTCCACCAGAAGTTCAATCCTGGTTCCATGGATAGATGGATTCAAGCTGCATTTTTGTGATACACCATGGCCCTTTAAGTTAGAAGACAAGATTTAAGTTAATAACTGTAAAATGAGCTGAAACTTGATGCAATTGGACAAAGAATAGTTCTGTAACATTATCATCAAGGTAAACCTCACCTGAAAGAGTGAAATGTAATGCTCCCATACGACACATGACTTTTTGCAGACTTCCCACAGAAGTTCAATCCTGGTTCCATGGGATGGATGGACTCACAGGAGATTGTGATATGCCATGGGTCTGTAAATTATATAAGACAAGATTAACTAATTCAATTGTAAAATGTCCTTTTCAGATCCAATTTATTGGAATTTGTTACAACTATGAACATGCAATCCTGATGAATCTAAACATAAGTTTAGCTGGAAGGGGGGTCGCTGTAAGATCCAAAACAACAGGACAAGCCTACAATGATTCTTGAATCCTAGCTATCATTAAAGATCATAAAATGTCATCTTTTTATCGCTGGAGGTTGCCTAATCCTGACCAAAATTTGAATCAAATGTTTTTTCATTTAAAGAGGCTGAAAGAAAGCCATAGTCATACATGAGCCAAACCTGTATTACCAGATCTCCACAAACCAGTGGTGATACCGAACGGAATTCATACCGAACATTTACCAATTTACAGCTTTAATTTGACAAGAATCTAAAAATTAAAGATAAGGAACTGCTACTCTATTTTGACCATCAGGAAACCCCAACTTTGAATCATTTAATATGTCCCCTTACACATACAGAGGCGAGCTTAAAAACAAAAGGACACCAATCAATTATGCATTCCAATCCTCATGCCTTCAATGCCACTGCTAACTAAACTACATGTACACTATTTTTCGCTCACCTGCAATGTTTTCACAATCCTGAAACTGCGCATCTGTCTGGTGAGTTGTTCTACACATGCAGCCAATACAGGTGACTGAACTCAGATCAACACATCATCCATGTACAACAAGTACCATGTATTATGATCAGTAGCAGGGATCGCCTTTTACAAATGTAAACAACAAATTTCAAGACTCAGCAGTGCTGTAGCTAGTCATCTGTCCGGTGAGTTTACCAATTAAAAGTGTAAATAAACCTACTTTCTGCAATGTAACATGGCCAAAGAAAATTTGACTGACAAATTTTAGTCATGTGTAAAACCAGCCACTTAATTTGAAAAACCTAAACAGTACCCTGATATACAAAACCGAAGGGATCATTGCTTTCCGGTATAGCTAAGGGATCCCGCCCTCGGCTTTTGACGTAGTAGAACTATTGTCTGTGGCATCCAGGAGCTCTGGGTACACCGACCACCGTTCTTGCTGTTCGACCTCTGCACCCGCTGGGACCCACATAGGATCCGCTCCCCCTGCCAGAACACATCCCTCTGTATACTGGGATCATGGAATAGAACTTTCTACCACTACCGTTTCCGCCAGTGGCTCATACCTTGACACGTCCGGGGTTGGATGGATACCTTCTGGTGTTTAAATAGCTTGGACTTCCTGCTGTTAGCGTATGGGCAATAATGACACCTTTCTATTGTGTTTTATGATCTCCGCCTTATCTTGTGTTTGAAAGCTATTACAGATTCACCATCTCGCTGCTTAGTCATGGCATCTAAAAAAATACAAAATTAGGAGCGAAATGGGTTGAAAATCAGTAGGTAGGCCTACTAGCCTTATTGGCCAGGCCACATCGTTAAAAGTTTAGGCCAACTAGCCTAATTCTAATTTTACTTTTCCTATAAATCCCTTTTTGTTTTTCCTATTTCTTATCAAATTTCAATACTAACACTACTTAACTAATAGCTACCCCAGACTGGGTATTAATTTTATGGGTTTCTCATTCCATCCCATACCATCTAGGTTTTGTGGTAATTCTACCACTGTTACTTCTACCACTGACACCCAGGGCGTCGCTGAGACCAATATGATTCGGGGTGTGTACAGTATGGTTTGCAGATGGAAATTTTTTTGTAATTTGTTGACCCAAATTTTTTTTTAGCCAGGACGGCGCTCAGAAATCTAAAAAGTGGGGGGGGGGTTGGAGTCAAAAATTTTTCAACAACACAATTACGTAACACATGATTACTCTGTTATATGGCTCTCACAATTTGCCGACAGTCACACATACCTTTGACTACATTTGCCGACAGTCACATGGTTTTGCCGACAGCAGTCAAAATTTGCCGACAAAATTGTGTATTACCCCCCTCTAGCGACGGTCCTGCTGACACCGTCTGGTGTCGGTGGCTCAGAATAGCCAACAGCGCCCCCACATGCCAAATATTGGGGCTGAAGACATCCAAGAGAATATTGGATGAAAGCATCTACCACTTTTAGTTTTGGTGCTAATTGTGGTTTCCCTGTTGTTTTCACCCTTTGTGGGCAGATCAACAGGACTTGACCGGTCCAGTTTTAGCTTCTCTACATTCACCACTGGAGTCTTGGCATTTGGATTGAGCTGAATTTGGTACAGCACATCATAGATTTTCTCAGTTATAAGATAATGAGCCTTCACAAAAGGCTTGGAGTTTGGGACATATACCTTTTCTTTTTGCAGGCCAATAATACCAGACACGATCGCCCACAACAAAGGCTGTTTTACTAGATTTGCGATCGTAATAATTCTTTTGCTTTGTACTAGCTAGAGCATTGTTCTTTTGAGCCGCCTGGTCGTGAACTTAGTGCATACGCTCTTTTTGCTTTTCAACAAATTTGTAGAGTCCCACCTTCTCCCTTTCATATTCTGCTTGACCATAAATGATATAAATTGGCATACGGATATTCCGACCACGCATTAATTCATTTGGAGAGTATCCTGTGCTACTTTGTACTGTCGCCCTGTATGCCATCATGATATATAGCAATTGTAAATCCCAATCTATTTGAGTTTTACTTGTATACAATTCCACCACTCAATGAACCCATACCCTGCTGGACAAAAACTGGTGGTGCGACTTTTCTGTATAACCTAGTAAAAGGTCACACAATTCTTTGAAAAGTTTGGACTCAAAATTTCGACCTTGATCAGAGTGAATCTGTTTTGGTATGTTAAACACATGTACTAACAGAGAATTTAGCAACTGTTTCGGCTTCTTGATTTGGAATTAAATAGATTCTTGCCCTTTTTGGGAATTATTCACAAACACAAATTATTAAATGATTTGCAAGATCGGATAAAGAGAGTAGAACCAGTATATCTATGCCAGTCTGTTCCATGCGAGACATCGCAGGAGTAATATGTGACCTACCTGGGAGGGTTTTTGTAGGCTTCCCCCTCAAGTTCAATCCTGGTTCCATGGATAGCTGGATCCAAGATGGATTGTGATACGCCATGGCTCTGTAAGTTGAGAGATAAGAATAACTAAGTTTATTACTAAAGGAGAAACCTAATCAACATTTTTTACCTTTAACTAAACTACTTTCATTCATTTTGATAAGACTTCATCAAACTTGTAGGCTGGATTGTTCCTGATCCTATAATGTCACTTGAATAAAAAGTCAGAAAATGAGTGCTGTATTTTTCTGGAATCTGGTTATTTGGAAAGACAAATAAGTGTACATGGCTCCCATCACATTTAATGTTCAAACAGGGGTTCTCTCATGACCCTTTTTGAACAGCACTGTTTGGGAAACACTACCTACGAATAGGCAACTTAGTGACCCCATCCACATCAAATCTGTTCTGTTCTGCTCATAGTACTTTTCAACACTTTATACAAAGCCAAGCAAGCAGGAAAGTGTGTACTGTGCCTTAGTTGAGTTGATGATTAATCAATTTCACGCAACTTACCTCCAGGTAGTGCCGTCGTCGGCACCGTTTTTTAATGTCGACATGTCGATAAAATTCGTATACCGACGTCGACAGTGTGTCGACATAAAAAAAATTCTAAAAAAAAAAAAGACTTGTTATTCAAGGTTGGAAACCAGAGAAATACTGCTACTCAAAAAAAAAAATGCCAATTTTTTTTTACAAAGTTGATACATTTGTATATTTTAATTACTTTTGCTTCTATTGAACAGCTAGCAATGCATACTAATTCAATGTGTCCCTGACTGTTCAATAGAAAGAAAGGTAATCAAAATAAACAAATTTATACAACTTTGTAAAAAAAAATTGGCATTTTTTTTTTTTTAGTAGCAGTATTTCTCTGGTTTCCAACCTTGAATAACAAGTAATTTAGGGCCTATAACTTACTTTTCTGGCCAAAATATTTTTGAAAATTTAAAAAAAAAAATATATATATATTTTTTTTTAGAATTTTTTTGATGTCGACATGTCGGGATTCGTGCCGGCGTCGACATTATGTCGACATAAGGCATGTCGACGACGGCACTACCTCCAGGTCCCAAAACTGTGAGTAGCTTCCCTCATCTCTTGGAATGAAGGTCAGAATAACCTGTGACAAACAGAAATTTCACATATGAATCTATGACTTTAAATGTAAGACATCCTTATCTGGGTCTGAAAATAAATCCAAGTTGTATAACTATAAGTCAACCACAATAGTAGCCGTGTCCTGAAGTGCATTTTCCCTTCATATTAAAATTTCCCAGGAATGAGCTCCCTGAATATGTGATCGAGAGATACGATCCACTGCTCAAAACAAAAACATCACTTCCGGGAAATGTCAACAAGCCGTTTAGTGGCAAAAGCACTGGACCAAGACACTTGTGATCAAGCCATCAGCTCCGATGGCGAAAGCTAAAGTATGAGTACTTGTTTAATGGATTTGACAAGCTAAAATGTTTGAATTATTTATCTACAATCCTACAAATGCATCTATTTTTTGAGTACCATTATTTCCATGTTTTTTAGGGGGTGGGACCTTTTTGGTGCCACACATGGAAAATCAATCCACCACAAGACTAAATTTAACTTCATTGCAAACATGAATACTGGTACCATTCTCACCAGGCTCCACACAATTGTTCAGTTTATAACCGTGGTGGTGAAATCTACATAAAAAAGATAAAAAGAACCAGCATATCGCTAAAACTATGCTGTTGAGCACTTTTAATTGGTTGACAGGGCCAAATTTATGAATTGTTTACACCTAGCAAGCAATCAAATGACAGCTACGTTTCCAAGAAACTAAACATGGTAAAATGATGCCTGTTCAGTCGGCAGTCTATTACTTTATCTTTTTAAGCCATTAGGGGGTAACATGTTTTACCATATGAAATATGGCATATCTGCTAATGTAACATTCATTTTGTTACATACAAGGTTTATCTAGACAACTCACCCTCTCATCTGTTCCTTCACCAGACAGGGACCCCAATGCCTCTGTTCTTCTGCTCATAAATGTACCTAGTGAAATCCTACTGAATGAATCATCTTCTGATAGGTGATATGTACCTGACATCAATCAGGTGGAGATGTTGACATCTGTAGGTGGCGACATGTTATGATCCTGTGAAAGGAATCGAACAAGCAATTCATAATATAATAGGAATGAGAAAAACACCAAATAAGAAACCATCAGTTTGGTTGATCCTTCATGTAATTATTTTGTAAGCTAATCCTAATCCTAACCCTAAACTAACCCTAATTTTGTGTAAAATTAAATTCAGCAATAGTGTGACATCCGCTCTGTTCTTCCCCGATGGCTTCTTTTTTAACCCCTCTTTCAACTACCTCTCCTATTTGTCAAATATTATGATTGCATCTGGTTGCAAGTGGTGATCTGAGAGTTTGGAGTGAGTAAAGACTCCACAGTAATGATTCTCATTGGAGCTTCCTCTATGGTTTTGACTAAAGCATGCCTTAATTGTATGGTTTCTCTGGCTCGTATAAAACGGAGATTAATTCAGAGCATTTTTAAGACCACAGACTCTTGTTCTTGATGATCTCCCTCTATTAATACGACTTTACTACCGTATTTCGGCAAATAAACGCCCCCGGGGGCGTTACATTTTCCCAAGAGGGGGCGTTTATTCAAGGTCAATTTTAGAACGATAATTCCGTGAAAATCATTAGGTAAACTTAAAATTCACGCTAAAATGACGAACTATGAACTAGAAACACTGATTTCTGCTTCACTTCCTGGTTTCCAATCGAGATTTTCGCCAAAAAGTGACGCTATTATCGACCATGTGAGCAACTTGGTAAGCTTACTACACAAGATAGCATGGAAATATTGGCATTTTTTAAACATCTTGATTGAAAAAAAGTGGTGGGGCGTTTATTTGAGGCGACTATTTGACTGAAATACGGTATGTGATCAGCTCATAATTGGCAAGAATTAGTCACCTCCTTTTTAATTTTTTTCAATCATAGCGATAAATGTACAAAAATGGGGAGTTGGTCAACTTTTGGTGATGAATTACCACTTGCATATAAATGCTTTGTTTACAGCAGTACAAAAATCTAAACATTTAGTCTTTTGTAATCTCAGTCCACCTAATAATATTAATAGACTGCTTTTAAATTTTTTCAATCACTCCATTTACAAATCACCACAAACATCATCTCTGTCATTTCGAATCGCGAAAGACAGCAGACCACCAGGGCCTTGGCATTTGACAAATGCCCTTCATTTTCACCAAAACTGCCTGTCCAAAATTGGACCCTGAAAACAGTAATCAGACCTCTGCCCTTTCTGGGGGTTCAGTCAGTTCAAAGCTGTTGCTATGGACTTGATTTGTTTGTCTGGTCTTGTTTTGGTTCACAGAACTCATTCAAGCATTATTTTTAGAATTTAGCATGTCACAGGCATTAATTTTGCTAGGCTATAGGAGCAAACTGCCTGTCCAAATATGCAGTGTGGCTAGATAACACCCTGGTGACCGCTAGTGGACGTGAATTACTTACCTTTGGTCAGTTTGGATTTGTGGCATAACAGTGCAATAAGAAGAACAGCTCATGGATATGGGTGCATCGCCGATATTTCTTCCAGACTTTCACTTTCAAGGTCATCTGATACATTGCAATAGTTTGACCACTAAATTGACATAGAATGATGTAAAGAATATAGTAAATATTATGTTACCATTCAAAGGTTGAGAGCCAGAAAGCCGTAACTCACAATCACCTGCTCCCACAAAATGAGCATAAAGTCGCCAGGGCACTAAATAAGATACAGTCCATTAATCACTACAAAATTCAATAGAAATAGTCCCAAACAAAAATGTTTGGTAGACTCATAACCGGTGCGATCTTACCTTTCCGATGTTGATTAAGATACTTCTTGCATCGATCCCGAGATGCGGAAAAAACCAATAGTCATTTTGTCCCACATAAATGAATAAATAACAAAAACCCCCCGATCCCCCGAGTGGACTCACCCATTCGGTGACGTCACACACGATAATCATCCCTTATCCGACTTGGGCAGCCCCTACTCGCCAAACTTGTAGAGGCGGCGGGGTCGAGATAATCAACATCGAAAGGTAAGATCGCACGGTTATGAGTCTACCAAACATTTTTGTTTGGGACTAGACTCAGTACACCGGTCGATCTTACCGCTTCCGATGTTGATTAAGATACTTCTTGCATCAACATCTGAAAGATCGATCTAGCAAGTAACCGACGGATGGAGGTACAAGATTGGCCAGCATCGCATACGTAGCGGAGAGTGGGTAGCATGGTAATCGCGAGGTCAAACTATTTCCCCCCCTCACGGCCGGGAAACAGAAAGACTACGTGAACAGACAAAAACCCCTGAACTGAAAGTTCAGCGGTTAAGAATAGAAACACTGGTTCTTACCATGTTGGAATTCTGATTGTCCGCATAAAACACCTGATACCCAACCACCATGTTATCTCCCCAGAACAGCCCTGGTGAACTTATCGCCTGGTCGTTGGTTTACGCTTTTGTAGTAAACCGTGGAAAAGGACGACGGGTTCTTCCAGGACACAGCCTGACAAATCTCTTCAATGGGGACCCCCCTATGGTAGGCCCACGAAGATGAGATAGATCTGGTTGAGTGGGCCTTGGGGCGGCGTCTTTTGCCGCCCGAGTCCACCAACACCTGGACCAGCCACCGTGCCAGAGTCTGTTTAGCGGCTGGACCGTGCGGTTCTGCGTGGGTGATAAATAAGCGGTCATGAGCCCCTCTTAAGGTTTGTGTTCGGCCAAGGTAGTGCTGTAGCGCCCTCACCGGGCACCACAACCTGTCTTCGGCTATTGACGAACCCTGCCCAATACTGGGTAGGAAGAGGGCGAGTGTCGGAATGTACTTCGCTCATTTTTTGCAAGGAAATCCGGGCGAAGAAACAGCGTCGCTCCGTTGTTAGTAAATACGGAGGCTGACTTCGAGACTGCGTGCAACTCTGAGCAGCGCCGTCCCGAAGCCAACGCCAGAAGAAAGGCCGTCTTAAGAGTGACGTATTTAAGGGTCGCTTTTGACAGGGGCTCAAAGGGGACCCTTAATATACTCCAAGACTGTGTTGAGGTCCCATGGAGGGACCACCTTCCTTTCGGCGGCGCTTCGTTGAACATACCGTCGAGAAGAAGACTTAGGGACCCATCTGAATTGATAGTCGAATCCGTCTTCAAATCCCGATGAATCGAGAGAATGGCTGACTTGTAGTTGGCTATCGCTGCCTGCTGAAGTCCTGACCTGAACTTTTCTGTCAGAAAATCTGCCACTAGAGGCACAGGGGCTCTAGTGGGAGATGTATTCTCTCATCGCACCATGCGTAGTAGGGAGCCAAACGCTGACTATACGGACGGAGGGTAGACGCTCGTCTACCCCTGGCGATGAGAGAAGCAGCTTCTGATGAAAAGCCTCCCTCCGCCGCACGTTCCCTGATAAGGGCCATGCAGCTAACTGCAGGTGCTCTAGTGGTAGACTTGGTACCTCTCCTCCGGCATCCGGAGTAGATCTGGTAACTCGAGTACTCGCGCTGTGCCGCTAGTAGATCCACCATCGGTCGAAACCACAGGTGTTTCGGCCAGAACGGTGCTATCAGAATGACGTTGCAATCCTCCTCCCGATCTTGGTCACCACCCTTGCGAGCAGTGAGATCGGGGAAAGCGTAAGCAGTCATTCCTCCCAGTCTCACGGACAGAGCGTCCACGGCGAATGCCTGTGGGTCTGCGACCCTCGAGCAGTACACCGGCAGCTGATGATTTCGATGAGATGCGAACAAATCTATCGAGGGGTGGTACATCACCTCGAAGATCGTCTGGGCGACCTGCGGAGCAAGGGACCATTCTGTAGGTCCCGACACCTTTCCTCGTGACAGATCGTCCGCGAGGATGTTGGTGACTCCGCTATGTGCATCGCTCTCAACGTAATCTGCCTGGCCTTGCACCACCCTATCAGGCGTGTGCGTGCAGGCACAACCGTGGTGACCTGGTGCCCCTTGTCTGTTGAGGTAGGCCACCACGGTTGTGTTGTCCGCTTGGACAACGATATGAGATCCACGATCACCTTCTCGAAGTGCTGGAGAGTTCTCTCCACTGCCCAAAGTTCGAGAAGGTTGATATGGAACTCCGTCTCCGGGGCCGACCATAGGCCCGAGACTGAGGCCCCGTGGATGTGGCCCCCCCAGCCCAGCTTTGACGCGTCGGTCGTCACTACGTGACGCACCGCTGGTGCAGGAAACCTGACACCTTGAGTCAAATTGGGCTGATGGGTCCACCACCAGAGTTCCTCTCGCGCGATCTCCGACATCGAACCGCGAGGGATATTGGGTGACGACTGGGCCTGTAAAAGGCTAGAAGGTGTAGTTGTATAGGCCTCATGTGAAAGCGGCAGTGCGGCACGCGAGGTCTACCATACTGGCCATAAGGCCCAAAACCTTCATCCATGCCACAGCGGGTGCCCCTCTGACTCGGCCAAGAGTCGGGCACACCTCGCCATGTTCGTCACCCTCTCGGGTGAGGGCGCCGCGACCCCCTCCCTGAGGTTGATCTGGGCCCCTAAGAATACTGGTGTCTGCGTCGGGACCAAATTGGATTTCTTGACGCGTTGATCAGAAATCCCAGGTCCCGCACCGCACGGACTACTAACTCCACGAGACACTGTGTCTCCAGTGGGTGCGTCCGTAAATGAACCAATCGTCCCAGGTAGCAACACATGTTGACTCCCCTGCGCTTCAGGTACGCTGCCACCGCCTGACCAGGAGTGTAAACACTCTGGGGAGGTGGACAAGCGAATGGCAGGCATCGAAACTGGTAAGTTTGACCCTGTACCTTGAAGCGTGAGAAACCTCTGATCTTGAGGTGCGCTCGGAACATGCAGATATGCGTCCGAGAGATCTAGCGATGCCGCCCACATACCCTTGATGGGGCAGGCTAGCACCGGCGAGAGTCTCCATTCTGAACCTCTTGGGCCTGATGAACTGCTCAACGGCTTGAGGTTCAGAATGAACCTCAGTCGCCGGTCTTCTTTGGAGCCAGAAAAAAGTGCTCCAAAACCCCTTGGTGAAAGGGGGTAGACCGGGACAATCGCTTGCTTCGTGAGAAGCTGAGTGACCTCTGACAGTAGTGCCCGGCGCGGGGGGCCGTCTGGCGGCACTACCGTGGACCTCTGAATCGTGCAGGCGCGCGAGGGGTGGCTGGTAAATTCCAGCCTGTAACCCCCACTGACCACTGACAATACCCAGGCGCCCGGTGAGATGGCATGCCATCTCTGGGCGTAATGCTGTAGCGGCCGCCCACAGGGGAATCCTGTGGAAGTCCAAGGCCTGCCGGCATGGACTGTCGACCGCCCGTGCCCTCAGGACCGATCTGGTTTGCCACCCTTAGAAGAACGGCTCTTCTTAGGGGCTTGCCATACGATCCAGCACTACTCTTGCGCTTCCCAGATTTTTGGGAGGTGCTGGAGTAGCCTCGGCTCGGGTGTAGTCTGTGGTGCGCCCTGCTGAAGCGGAGCTGGCGCTGAAGAACGCTTAGAAGACTTCTTCTTCTTGTGCTTCTTCTTCGCCTTACTGCCCTTCCCCTTGGTCAGGGCAGCCTCTGACTTCTTCAGAGTGCTCTCATTGGTGGCCTTCTTTGCCCGGTCCTCCACCGTAGCGCAAAAGGCCTGTCCAAAGAGTAGCCCCTGTCCCACCGAGTCTGACTTCTTCATTGCTTCAGCAAAGTCGGAGCCGTAAGTTGACTGGAGGGACAGACAGGCATTCTCCCGGGCGGCGAGATGACATCCTATGGGCTAGGCCCATAGAACTCTCGTTGAGGTTAGCTGTTAGCACCGCTAACAGATTAACCTCGCGGAAGAGTTCCGACGTTGCCCCGTAGTCGTTCGCTACCTGCCTACCGAGGTGCTCGGCAAGCGTGGTAGCGACGCTCGAGACGCTGATAAGCGCGCGTGCTCGCGTATCGATGAGCTTTAGCTCCTCCTCCCACTGGGGAGAGCGACCCGTGCGCCTTGGCCGCTAGCGGCAGGCGCTGGCAACGCGTCTGCCTGGATCCATGTCAGGGACCCTGAGGTAGGTTTCAGTAGTCCTCCTGCGAAACACGCAGTGGAAGCGTGCAAGCACGCGGCGTCAAGCTCCAGCGAGCCTGACAGCCCTCTGAAACCTACCC
Organism: Amphiura filiformis; assembly: GCF_039555335.1. Taxonomy (NCBI): domain Eukaryota; kingdom Metazoa; phylum Echinodermata; class Ophiuroidea; order Amphilepidida; family Amphiuridae; genus Amphiura; species Amphiura filiformis. Next base: position 62,880,771 of record NC_092643.1, read on the forward strand.
TTGAGGTCCGCCGGGAATGCAAGTGCGGGCGACCCTTGTGTGGACGCGCTAGCTGGGCATCCTACTGAAAAGATGCCCTGGTCCTCCTGAACGGACTCCTCCTGAGAGAAAGCCAGGCCCAAACCTTGGGCCACACGGCTCATCACCTCAGCGGTGTCCGCAGGCAGACCATTGCTAGCGAGTTCCTCACGGGAAGCGGGGAAGGATACCTGAAGCTAGCTGCACAGCCTCATCAGACTGTGAGTCGCTACTGGTTTCATCTTCCGACTCCTTTCCCTCGCCTTCAGACTCTGACTCACTCTCTGATGAGGAAGAGATCTGACGACGGGCATCTGAAGGTGGACAGGGAGGTGTCGCCACCGTGTGGCTAGCCAACTGAACACCAGCAGAAGAGGGAGTACTCCGCTAGACCCCGAGATGCTAGCTATAGCACCCGGGATCCGCGACGCTCGCTGCTGTCGCCCTAGCCATAGCAGCGTGCGGCCTACCCTGAGCTGTATCAGGGTTAGCCACTCGCCGCCCAGGCTGGGTAACAACTGGTGGTACTGCTTGCCCAGCGCTAGGCGGCACTTGCCACGGTGCTGACCGTGGAAGAAACCACCCTGCGGCGGATACCACGGGCATACCCTGTCGGTAGCTGACCCTGAAAGGATCCGCCACCAGGGAAACCCCATGGAACGGCAGTACCAGTACCGCCTCCCCCTGTTGCCACAGAGACTGTGGTAACCAGGACGCAGTACTGCGGTACCTGCGTGGTTGTAGCGTAGGTGCCCGGTAGGGCTCCGGCTGCGTACCACTGTACCCATGCCTCACAGCGTTCCCGCTAGAGGATCAAGCCGTGTGTATGGGTACCCCGCTATACTGGCTGTCCCTTGGCTAAAAGGAGCTTGCCTAGTATCACGGGTAGCTGAGCGTGTATACCCTCGATCAGTCACCTCGCTACCTGAATAGGCAGTATCAATCAATGGAGCCATGCTCCGCTGAATAGATAGTGATCGATCATAAGAGGGTAATTGACCCATTGACTGTAATGGATCACCCACGCTCTGCTGGCTCTCGAGGACATAAGTGGGTTGTTGATCAGCCAGGCTGTTCAAACTACCTACCCTAACCTCTTGAGCCTCGCCCAAGGTCGCTGTGTGTGGCGGACCACTCACGGCAGCTATGGGCGCGTGCATAGTGGCTACCACTGAAGTCAAGCCGTAGCTCGTCTCGGTAGCTGCCACTGTTTACACTTGGGTCGCTGTCCCGTGAGAGACTGCGAGCCCAACCCCGTATAGCCGCTAGCCAGTCCCGGAGGACAGCCGGCAGCCATTCCAAGGCCCAGGGCATCACTCGGCGGTCCCGCCATGGAACGCTGCCGTGTGACAACCCCAGTTGGTTCTGCTAAGACTACACCCGAAGCGTTAGCCCCAGTATCGTCTCTGCTAAACCCATGCACGCTTTCATTCGACCCTTGCGGGGAACGAAAGGCGTGCTGCGTGCCGTGGATCAACCCAGGCAAGCCCGGGGTGCCACTGGCACGCTGCGTGCTACAGAACCGGCGAGGCAAGCCCGAGGTCCGTTTGCACGCTGTATGCTAGATTCAACCCAGGCAAGCCCGGGTACCCTTGGCATACTGTCCGTCGCCGGCTACTTCGCGGTGCTAGACCCGCTCGTTCGCCAGCAATAGACGGGTGTCCACCTGCAAGAAACTCGCTAGAGATCTCACTGGTAGACTGGTACTCGCCTGTTAGGGGCAAGTACCGCCCTGCTGCCTGCTACTAGCTTAGACGTTAAGTCAGTGCTTTCGCTGGCTGCTAGGCCTTCGGGCTCGCTAGCAGTCCCGGAGGGTCCGCCTGCTTGCCGGGACCGGAGCCCCAGAGGTTACCTTAGCGTGGCCCTTGCCGCCGCGCTAGTACCTACCATATCAATCTTACCTGTAGGCTTCTGTTTCTTAGTCTTCGTCTTCTGTCTGTGTCGAAGACCCAAACGAGCGCTACTTTCTAAATCCTCGAAGTGGATGTCCGATAAGCCTATGCAAAAGGAAGCACACTTATTTGATTTAGAGCAATCCCTGTGGGTGTAGCAGAGTGGATGCGGGTCCCACTCTGCCACAAGGGAAGGGCATGATTGACAAGGCCTGGACATTGTAGTAATCGGGAGCGTACAGCACTACCCCCCCCCCCGAACACAAGCTCAAGCCCAATAAACAGACCCACACGCACAGTGGCTGTCGCTGATGTAGTGGTATGATATAAAAATATATATACAAAGGGATGAAAAACTGAAAACCTTTTGGTATAGATTTGTCAGGCTGGTCCTTCGAAACCCACGAACTCTTAGCAGTAACTTCGTCATCAGACGCCAGCGTACTGAAAGATATAACGATAGAGCACACACATAAACATAGCGATAATCACTCACCATACATGTATACACAGTACTGTACAAACATCTATTGTAACTTACTAGGCTGTTATAGGTGTTTTACGTGAGAACAAAAATAAAATGGCGTCCTAAGGCGGCCATTTTGAAAACGTGTCCCGTGATACTGACGGAAACACTCATACAAGCTAAGTTTTTGGATCGTTTTGTCACTTTTCTAGTCGAAAAATGTCGTCAAAACTATCTCCTAGCGTACTATACTGGTTGGTTTTTACCTCAGGTGTAACAAACAAACTGTATCTCGTCCATTGGTTCGTAATGATACTTAGCGTTGGTAAAGAAAAATCCACACGTCTATCTCATCTAGAAACCAAGGAGGATAAGGGATGATTATCGTGTGTGACGTCACCGAATGGGTGAGTCCACTCGGGGGATCGGGGAGGTTTTTGTTATTTATTCATTTATGTGGGACAAAATGACTATTGGTTTTTTCCGCATCTCGGGATCGATGCAAGAAGTATCTTAATCAACATCGGAAACGGTAAGATCGACCGGTGTACTGAGTCACAAATGACATTGTGAGGAAATATTGATATTTGAAAACCAAAGCAAGGAGCCAATTTTATACTCATTTTTAATGAGAGCTGGTCATAGTGAGTTACGGCTCTCTGGTTCTGAACCCTCGTATTGTAAATTACATGTATATCTCATCATTTTACTCTTCTAAAGTTGTTTTCATTGTACGAAAAAGTTGGAATATTCAACCTAAAATTGTTAGCTAATGAAGTGATATTTAAACTGAATACATCTGAGAATATATGAAGAGCTTAGTTTCAAAACCCCTTACATCCACTTGAGCAATTTTCAGAAAACATCAAAAAATCATCAAAAAATTCACTGATCAATATGTAAGGGGTTTGCAACAAAAACAGTTTTGGCGGGATGCTCATCCTACCCAGGCATCCCGCCAAAAACTGCTTTTGTTGCAGACACCCTTATATCAATGATTTTTTTGATGATTTATTCATGTTTTCTCAAACTTTCTGAAGTGGATGTAAGGGGTTTGAAACAAAGCTCTTCATATGTTGTTTCTATGACCGGGTATCCACAATGTACACTGAACAATATTGGACATGCCTATCATCTGTGACACAATAGTAGACCCCGTATATAAACCACAACTCTTATTTTTATTCTGATAAAAATGACCTCTGTCAACATGTCAGTTAACATGATCTTACCTGATGCATCGTCATTTGGTCGTGGCTGTTCACGCAGAGAACGTTTTATAGATGGTTCATACCCATTGTAGGATTGAGAAGCAAAAGAATTCTTGGCTTGCAAGCAATTTGCTGATGAGCTATCCTGGATGTACATGTCGCTCAAGTTTTGATGGTGTTGGGAACGCAAGGCCACAATCATATCACCAGTAGTGGTTCAGCTTACTCATGTTTTCTGAAATTTATAATTTATAATTTGTTCTTATTAGTTACATGTAAGTTCACCAAAATTATTAATGCCTGTCTTCCTCAATTTTTATGTATATGGTAGGATAGGTCAACTGCTAAATGAAAACCAAAATGAGTGAATAAACTCCCTCCTTGGTGCAATGGAGACCCGGGAATGGAGATTTCCCTAATTAGTACCGATTCCATTCATCGTTTGTATTCAAAATGGTTTGGAAGCACAAAACATTTCTCATTTTTAAAACTTTTAAAACTAGGCATTAATTTGGGGAAGAATATTTGTTAAACAAGTACAGGATACTTAATTTATTTTGTTTCCCCAGCATGATACAAGTAAAGTAGGTAAATGGGGCTACGCATCCTGCAGAAGAACAAATAAACACACAGTGGGGAACGATTGCTGGCTACAAGAGGAATCTGAATAAGAAAGAAAGAACAGGTAGCATTAATATCCAGACTTCTGGTTACATCTCAAAAAACAACTGAAGGTGCAGAGAATCCAAAGTTAAATTCAATATATTGAAACAGAGTTATGTACGAGGTACCTTATTTGATTGACAGTTGCTGGGCATTTTCAGTAAACCAAATATCTTCCAACATTTGTCCAATATGGCGGATGTCGAGTGCTATTAATTCGGACCCAAAAACACGGGACTCATATAGCCAATGTCAACATGGGGTCATCGGTTTGAGCTAATAGATACCTCAGCTACTTGGTTTCTTACAGGGCGTTCATGCGAAACTCAACTGCTCATCATTACCCAAGATCTCAGCAAAGCGCTCAACGATCAAGGTCAAGTGGATGCAATGGTATTTGATTTCTCTGAAGCCTTTGACCGCGTACCGCACCAACGCCTCCTTCTTAAGTTACACCACTACGGAGTCAGATGTCCGCTGTTATCATGGATGGAAAACTTCCTCACCAAGCGGCTGCAACGAGTTGTGATTGATGGTATATCATCCGACTGGGTGCCTGTAACATCTGGAGTGCCGCAAGGGACAGTTCTTGGTCCCTTGCTATTTTTATCATTTATCAATGATCTTCCGTCTGGCATTTCTTCAAACATCCGTCTCTTCGCTGATGACTGCCTGATTTATAGAACTATCGCCACAGCAGAAGACATCACAACTCTCCAACATGACCTTGATCTCCTCCACCAATACACATGGCAGATGAAATTCAACACGGACAAGTGCCACTCCATGCTGTTCTCCTTGCAATCAAAAACAACTACCATCTTGGAAGTAGTATACGGTACTCACACTCGGCAGTCCACGCTTTATAATGCGTGCCGGTTCGAAATTCTGAAAATTGGTAAAAGCGTGGGGGTTTAAACTTTTTGGGTAAAAAGCGTGGACTGATATAAAGCGTGGGATTAAAATAAAAAGCGTGGGGCTTCTTCCAACTTACAGTATATTTGTATTGAATGATAAAATAATCTTAGTTCCAAGAAAAATCACCAAAACTTGCACACTATGTCGCAAGATAAAATTCCATTTGATGCAGGCTCGCGCTTGTTTACATGAATCCAGTGCAATGTACACAATATCCTCCCCCCGGAAGCGCTGCCAAAACACCTACGTCATATGCAAATGTCCGATTTTCCATGACGTGTTATTTTTCTTTACATTGATCGTATATGAGTGACGTCATTAACATGCATAATTGATTGAGCGAAGCAGCACGGAAGAAGTAGGATATAGTCGCTGAACACAGCGTCGTCAAGTTTCATGACAAGAACAACATTTGAGCGCCATAAAAGTACAGTTATTCATTAAAATGCTTATTTTACAGTACAGTAGTAGTTTTTCACATATAATTTGCATTGTTCACGTAATGTATCAACTTAATGGAGAGAAAAACATCGGACTCGCACATGTGAAATAGGTGCAGAATTGGCGTACTTGATACTTCGAACCAAATTGCGTGTGACTTTGTCAGTTTACAAGTAGCGGAAAAAGCAAAAAGTGGTGGGGGTCAAGAATTTTCAGTATAAAGGGTGCCTCAGTAAAAAGCGTGGGGGTCAGGAATTTTCAGTATAAAGGGTGCCTCAATAAAAAGGGTGGGGGTAAAATAAAAAGGGTGGGAGTCAAACCCCACTGCCGAGTATGGTACTTTCAGCAGTCTCAGAGTATCCATACCTAGCTAGGCTTGACTTTTTCCACCAAAGATGTAATTTTCTGCACTGATCGATGGCACCTTCACCTCACATGTACATTGTACAACTTTATTCCTTGGCGGGAAATCCAAGCTGACGGACTATGCCAAGTATTGCAGTAGAAGTTGAAGACTATGCTGTTTTGTTGTTTAATTGATGCATATCATGATATGATAAAAGTTGGCTGAATATTTTGATGAAAGTCAATCTTTGACAAGATGTAACTTTGCTACGGAAAGAGCTATGACAAAACGATTTTCAGTTTTGGCTTTCTTTACTCAAGGGCTTTAATTTGATATAAAATGACTGGTTTGATGGCAAATTTGAATTCACCTTTCATTCTGTCTGTCTGTCTGTCTGTCTGTCTGTCGGTCCGTAAGACGTCACAGTTTCCGGTTGATGATGCAACAGGGTCAGAAATTCGCAACTGTAGTATATTGGGAATACGCCCATCCCTACTTATCATAATACGGACCTGATATCGCCCAAGACGTTGCCTTCGACCTTTGATAATCACTGGACTCTATACCATTCTGGTAAGTCCCACCTTAAATACATAATATTGGCGACGAGGATGGGATAATCACTGGACTCACTGGACTCTATACCATTCTGGTAAGTCCCACCTTAAATACATAATATTGGCGACGAGAATCATTTTTATGGAACCTACAGCAAAGTTTCAGGTGACAGAACTGTTATAGCACCTACGGATAACTTGGCTAACGTCGACGGACATTTTGGGAGTTTAAAACAGTGATTTACGATCGCGAACTTTTGACTTCGAGCAGGCGACACACGCACGTAACTGCCGAATTTTGCACCGAAGAGTTTAAGCTTACCAATCGACGATCTACTCGACAATCGCGATGTCACGAAGGCCAATTTTTGAGGAATTTAATGATCACGATGGCGACATTGAGTGTTATTTGGACAGATTATCACAATATTTTATCGCTATGGATATTGCTGACACGGAAGATAAGATGCCAAAAGGAGAGCAATACTCCTGAGTAGCGTGGAAATAATGTCTACAAAACCTTACGGGATGTCAGCTACCCAGATCCGCCTCACGGTAAGACCTACAAGGAATTAGCAGACCTGTTAAAGAAGCATTATAGACCACAACGTTCAGTAGTAGCAGAAAGATTTAGATACAGATCGTGTAAACAACAACCTGGTCAATCTATCAGTGATTATGCTACCAATTTGAAGAAATTAATTGCTTCATGTGAATTTCAAGGAGATCAGTTGGAGCAGAATTTAAGAGATCAGTTCATTTGTGGTTTAAGATCTGAAGATACGATAGAGAAATTGTTGGGTCCCCAAGCAAAGGATTATAATTTTGCTCAAGCGGTAGACATGGCAATAGCTGAAGAAGAGGCAACGAAGAATGTTAAGGATATCAGCGGTAAAACGCATCAACGGTAAACAAAATAGGACATGGACGAGGTAACAACAGAAGTTCTGGAAGTGGACGGGGGAGATTTAGACCCAAATTTGGTCAACGGAAGTCAACCAACACAGACGGCAGACCTAACGACAGTGGGAAACGCAAGTGTTACAGGTGTGGCTTAACTAATCATTCCCCAAATGAATGCAAGTACAAGAACTTTACATGTTACAAATGTAATCGAGTAGGACATTTGAAATCAGAATGTCATGCAACGTCAAACTACCATGCAAAACAAAACACAGTGCACGCTACGTAACAGAAGGCGATGAACAATTTGAAGATTTTCGTGACGCTACTTTCACCATTACGACTACAGACGATAGTGACGACGAAAGCGAGGCGATACGCATGATGACGACAAACAAGATAACGCAAAGACAGTGTAAATTACACATCGTCAAAACCAGTTTTCCTACCAGTGGAAACTGAAGGAGTGAAATTACAGATGGAGTTGGACACGGGAGCAGGACCGTCGATGGTCAACATCAAGGATTATCTGAAGCATTTCAGTAATTTTCCATTGAAACCAGTGTCTCGTCCACTACATGCTTATGCCGGTTCACCTTTGAACTTGGCAGGAGAGATCAATGTTGAGGTAAAGTACCAAGATCAACACGCAGGATTACTTCGATTAGTTGTTGTAGATGCAGACAGCTATGCACCACCATTATTTGGTAGAGATTGGCTAGCGGAGATAATCTTAGATTGGCATAATTTGTTTCCACAACAAGGTCAATACAGTGTCAAGAGTTCATGCACGGTGCCTGAATTGAAGCAGAAGTATAGTGAGGCAGAAGTATAGTGAGGTATTTCAACCAGGATTGGGTACAGTGAAGGGTATGAAAGCAACACTTCATGTGAAGGAAAACGCAGTTCAGTATTTCACAAAGCACGACCCGTACCGTCACGCCCTACGTCCGCGCGGTAGATAGAGAATTACAGAGAATGCAAGATGAAGGTATTATCGTTCCTGTAGATTTTAGTGAATGGGCGACACCCCTGGTTTGCATACCAAAGCAAGACGGAACGGTGAGATTATGTGGAGATTATAAAGTTAGCGTCAACCAAGCTATACATACAGACGAATTTCCAATGCCAACACCAGAAGAAGTATTCAGCAAGATGGCGGGAGGTGAGAAATTTACCAAAATTGACTTGAAATGTGCTTATCAACAGATGTTGTTAGATTACAAATCTCAAGAATTGGTGATAATATCCACATGGAAGGGGTTATTCCGCTATACACGTTTACCCTTTGGAATTTCCTGGAGTCCAGCCATTTGGCAACGATTCATGGATCAAGCTTTGGCAGGATTAGATTACACATGTGCCATCATGGATGACATTTTAGTATCAGGAAGAAACGACGAAGAACATCTTCACAATCTGGAGAAAGTACTTCAACGACTGCAGAAGTATGGACTACGAGTAAAACCAGAGAAGTGCAAGTTCATGGAACAGCAAGTGGAGTACATGGGTAGAAGAATCTCAGCTCAAGGAATTCAACCTACGGATCACAAGATCAAAGCTCTCAAGGACGCACCACAACCGCAGAATGTTACGGAAGTGCGATCATTTCTAGGCATGGTGAATTTTCAAGCTCAATTGTACCTCATCTGTCTCACGGTGATACATCCACTGAATGAACTGTTATGTGATAAACCATGGAACTGGACAGACGCTTGCACAACAGCTTTTGAGACAGTCAAGAACATATTGACATCTGAAAAGATACTGACACACTACGACTCACAATTGCCGTTAGAGTTGGCAGCGGACGCTTCACCATACGGTGTTGGAGCGGTGATCGTGCATGTTTACGAAGATGGATCACGACGACCGATCGCATATGCATCACGAAGTCTGGACAAGCATGAGAAGGGTTACGCTCAACTAGACAAAGAAGCCTTGGCAATTATGTTTGGACTCAAGAAGTTCAGAATGTACCTTTACGGAAGAAAGTTCACAATTCTGACTGACCACAAGCCTTTGGAACGAATACTAGGACCAAAGACTGGTATACCAACATTAGCTGCACAACGTCTGCAACGATGGGCTATTACGCTTTCAGCATTCACATATGACATCAAGTACATCCCAGCAAAGCAGAACACGCTAGCAGACGCCTTGTCACGTCTACCATTACCAGTGATAGAGAAAGAAGAAGACGCAATCTTTAGAGTAGAAGACAAGATGTTGGAGAATTTACCAATAACGAGCAAGGAGATCCAGAACGCGACACAACGTGATCCAGTATTGTCAAGAGTACTAGAGTTTACTAGAACTGGATGGCCACAGGAAGTAGACGATTTACGTTTGAAACCCTATTTCAATCGCAAATACAAGCTCTCAGTAGAACAAGACTGCATATTATGGGGCCTAAGAGTGATTGTTCCAGCAAAGTATCAACAAGATATACTGCAAGAGTTACACACAAGCGCACCCAGGTATGGTTCGAATGAAGGAGATTGCACGCAGTTGGGTTTGGTGGCCAAACATGGACAACGAAATTGAAGAGACGGTCAAACTGTGTTCCAGTTGTCAACAAGTGAAAAACAAGCCAGCAACAGCACCTTTGATGCCCTGGATGTGGCCTGGAGCACCATAGCAACGAGTCCATATAGATTTCGCTGAGAAAGATGGACAAAATTTCCTAGTCATTACAGATGCATACTCAAAATGGCCAGAAGTAATACTAATGAAGAGTACGACAGCACAAGCGACAGTTAACGTGCTACGGGAATTATTCACGAGATATGGGTTACCACTTCAAATCGTGAGCGACAACGGTCCGCAATTCAGGAGCGAAGAATATCAAAACTTCCTGAAGAAACAAGGAGTAAAAAGTATAAGAGTATCACCATATCAACCCTCTAGCAACGGAGCTGCTGAACGAATGGTACAATCATTCAAGAAAGGTATCAGCGCAGCTACAGGGAATATAATACAAAGATTGGACAACTTCTTAATGACATACAGATCTACCAAACACGCAACAACAGGATGCAGTCCAGCGAAGCTGTTTATTGGACGAGAAATCCAAACACGCCTATCGCTAGTTCGTCCAAATCTGCAAGAACGAGTCATCAGTAAACAAGCAATGCAGAAAGACCATTATGACATGCACAGCAAATACAGAGAATTCTTTCCTGGTGAGACAGTGCTGGTGAAAGATTGTAGAAAGGAGCAAACATGGTGGCCTGGTACCATTGCAGAGCGGTCAGCACCTAAGTCGTACATTGTGACGCTTACGGATGGAAGAGTATGGAAACGACATGTAGATCACTTACGGAGAGGAGATGTGATGCCATCGCGACAGACTACTCAAAGCAATTTGCTACCAGCTACAGAGAGTGATTTGCCAATAACGCCATTTCAAGGATCAGCTCCAAGTGAATGGACTGTCAGAGAAACAAGTCCAAATCTTATGTCTCCAAGTGAAAGCACTAGTGACAAGACACCGGTAGATGTTCCAAGTCCAGCGATAGTACCTCGTGGAACTGTTCCGGAAGCAGCAGCTCAAAGAAATGCACGTCAAAGTCCATCATCAGTGCCACGTCGTTCGCAGAGGAATACACGACCTCCGCGGAGACTAATTGAGGAGCTGTAACAAGGTCACAGAAGAACTATGTATTATAATGTTACGCTTTAAAGTTGAGTTAGCCAAGTTACGCGTTTCAAGAACATTGTTCTACAAGTTTGGAGTTGAAGTTATAAACTGTTTGTGTTACGTTACAAGTTATTAGAATTTATGAACTTTGCTACATACAACGAATTACCACGGAACAAGCTAAGAAAGGAGGAGTGTAGTATATTGGGAATACGCCCATCCCTACTTATCATAATACGGACCTGATATCGCCTAAGACGTTGCCTTCGACCTTTGATAATCACTGGACTCTATACCATTCTGGTAAGTCCCACCTTAAATACATAATAGCAACTAAATGCGAGAATCCTTTTGGATTCTCCCAGTGGAATTTTGCAAGAATCCATGGATTCTCGCCATATAACTTATAAGATAAATTGAAATATTTACGAGAATCTATATTAAGATTTTTGCAAGCTTGTTGACAAGAATCTTTGCGAGAATGGATTCTCGGATTCTCGCCAAATTTCTGACCCTGTGGCTGTGCAACTCAAATTTGAGTGAAAACAAGTCCTTGTTTCGATTTAGGTATATTCATCTCAGATTGGTGTTGTGTATATTTCGATCGCAAATGGTCAGTGGAATCAAACAAGTTTCTAAGTTTTCTGAGTGGAAGTTACTTACCCGGTACTTGATTTATCACTTAATATAATGACAAACCGACAATTAAAGTCCATGGTCGAGTGTTGGTTTTTCGAAATTGACGATGTTGTAACAGCAGGTTTCTGTCGTTGATTACAAATCGTGAGCCACGTGAAGCTTGGGCCCAAGACTAGAAGCTGGACCGACAGAATACCTATAATTTGTCATGTTTGTTGTTATACCTGATCTCATGTACCAATACCTTGTGTATTGGTACATGATTCGGCGAGTATACTTCAGCAATAGCGAATAAGTGGTCGTTTTTTACTCTGTTCAAAACGTCACATGTACACCAAATACAGCCCCCGAAATGGTCTACTTTTAGCGTGCCTTAACTCCGAAACAGTTTAGTCAAAGTTAAAAATGCGATCCCCAACTCTTTGCTTACCTTGGACGAATTTGCAGTAATTTACGCTAGCTCCGTGTTGAAAAATGTCCGGTACTTGCCCGGTACAAACATAGAAATGGCCACATTTGCTTCAGTCCTGGTATGAATATTTCTTCCGTAATCCAATGGTTCCAACGTGGGCATCACGATGATAGTCTCCTACACAACCAGATTGTGTCGGCCTGACGCTCGTCGATCCTAATCGCTAAAGTGAGGACAGCGTGAGCTCTTACCTGCGTAAAAGTCTGTTCGACAAAGGCGATTGTGAATAAGGATGATTGACAGCGCCGTGCATTGGGCGGAGCCATTATATTACGGCATGACAGCAGACAGGTTGCGCTGTCCTCTGACCTTGACTGTTCGTCACGTAGACATACCGTGACCTGGGTACACGTACAAAGCTGGGGAGATGCGACTGCGGCCGCCATTTTGACACGCGGTATCTACTCTTCAGAAAAATTACTTTTGTTGACGTTTTATATCAAACAATTTTCGATAACGGATTTCTACTTGGATTTCAATTTTTTTATTAATGAAGGTGCATGTAGTTTTGAGGAATAACACGGGATGTTTCGAGTTTTAGTTCAACTGGTGGTGTAGGAAGGTGAGTGAATTCGTGAATGAGGCCGGGGATTGAGGTTTTGTTGTTTCAACGATCCGATAGTAGGATACTGAAACGTAGGCTAAAATGTCTAATGACGCCATGTTTACATGAAAACATTAGCTGCTGCGAGGTCAGTGTCGTTGAATTCGTTACCTAAATTCCTTTCAGGATATTCTGATTTCACTTATTTATGATGTGTAGGAAAATTCACCATATAAACTCAAAAGTGTGAATGCAAGCTGTTATTGCTGACAATAGAAACATTGTTGCAAAGTCATTAAAAACAGGTATGTATTACAGACGTTCTTTGGCCGAAACGAGATACAGGCTCATGTGGGCTAGTTAGGCAGTCTAGTTTGTTGTATGAAAGAAATTCTGCAAAAAATGATATATTATATAAGTTCGAAGCTAGAGTTCTCAAGTAAATTGAATGCTGGGCCGAATGCTGTAATTCAGTATGAAGAAAGCTTAAGTAAATAAATATTCTAGTCCGAATATTTCAATCTCAAAACAAAATATTCACTAAATAAATACTTTTTAAGCTTACCTACATATTTTCAATACCCAGTATGCAAATTCGATGCTAGAGTAGTGCAAGTGCATGTGCATGAGTTCTCAAACTTGCCTTTTACAATTCTCAAAAAAAAAAGTATCTCAAGAGCCTTTACCTGTCCTATTTATTGTTTTCTAAGTAACATCTGCTTTCACGGAAATCGGCAGCTCTCACCTGCGCTGCATTTGTGTGTGTGCATACAAATTTACAATACCCGCCGTCAATTACAAAATGCTTTGTGGTGGATTATGAACGAATTCATTTCAGAAGCGCAAATGCGGCAAATCTACAAAATGGTGTGTACGCCAAAACGAGGTGTACACCCCGAATGGGGTCTATGCGTAGCCTGAATCCTTCCAGGCCCAGAATTGCGGCGTCTTTATATTACCCACAATCCTTCACGTTGCCTTATTCAGGGCCTGAATTCGTGACACGAAAAATTTTGGTGCATTTTTTTCGTCTGGAGCACGAAATCGTGCTCCACGAGCGTGCGCAGTAGGTAATTGTTGAGACATGCGTATTTTAAGTTATGAATAGGTTGAACATGATTGGTGGACAGGATTGATTGATTGGAAAACAAATCATGAATATTAATGATTGTTTATGATACTGTCACTGACTGTCATGACTGTGTTGTTGCTGAAAATAATTGGCGCGCCATTTAAGGGCTGGGGTATGAACGTTTGGACAGTATTTATTTTGGGACATTAGAGCACATCAGACATATCGAATTGCATTCTGAATACGAAGAATGTCATTCTGATATCAAATAATTTTGATTTTTGAAATTCGCAATTTGATACACATTTTATGGCAAATCATTAAAATTGATATTTTGATATTTAACAGTACTTGAAGTAAACTTTATAAATCTGATGATTTATACTTAAAGTGTATGTAGGTGGGATGAAAAGCCGACGATCAATTGAAAATTTGGACCTTTCGTATTGAAGATATGGATTTTTTTTCCCAAAACACCAAAAAAATTAGGTCTTTTGGGGAAAAAAATCCATATCTTCAATATGAAAGGTCAAAATTTTCAATTGACCGTCGGCTTTTCCTCCCTGCTACATACACTTTAAGAATATATCATTAGATTTATATAATTTACTTCGAGGACTGTTATATATCAAAAATTTGAAATATATCAAATTTTTATACTTTGTCATAAAATTTTTATTATATTGTGATTTTCAAAAATTGAAAATAATTTGATATCAGAAAGACATGCTTCGTATTCAGAATGCAATTCGATAGGTCTGAGGTGCTCTCATGTCCTACAAAAAATACTGTCGAAACGCAATAAACGGTCATTTTAGATCCCTTAATTATTTGCCAAGCTTATCAATATTATATTTGCATTACCAGTTTACCAGTATATTTCGTTTTATTATTAGACATGGAGCCGCAGACGGAGGAGATTAATCGTATTATTTTTAACAGATTTAATATTAATTTACGTCAGTTCCAGTTACATTCATTATCTTTAATTTTACAACATCGAGACGTATTTATAGCTGTACCAACCGGTAAGTATTGATTGAATTGATATTATGCATACACATGATTTTCATGACATTTTTAGTTTTTACAGCTTATCTGCTCATAGTCCATGTACTATATGTAGTCATAGTCATGTGTCAATTGTTGTGCTTGCTCGGTGGTGGTTTAGTTAAAAAAAAAAACTTATAGTTAGCATGTTAGTACAACTCATGAACATGATGAACTAAACTACGAGCTGCGTAGCTCGAGATACATAATGTATACTCTTTGTCTAGTCTGGCTAAAATACAGGTTACATTAAACATTATCTTGCTTTATTTCAGCTAGAGCACCATAGGTAGAAAACCTGGGTTTTTCCTTAGAATTCATACTCGAGAACTCTAGCTTCGAATTTGCACACGGTAATTACGCATTCGATGCTAGAGTGCTTTGCTATCATTTTTCGGTCATGCGGTCGGACAGACACATGACAGAGGTGCAATTTTATTCAGTTTAACATCTGTAATAATGCACACATACTGAGATCATGGCAGGTATTATGATAAGGATAATGAACTGAGTGCAATGCATTCGTCAAGATAATCGCACGCGCCGTGGAGTTATTGCATTTAGCTCGAGAGCCGATAGGCTCAAGAGCTAAATGCAATAACTCCATGGCAAGTGCAATTATCTTGACGAATGCATTTGCACGAGTACATTATCCGTCATACACTTTGAGTGTAGCTGTAGCCCTATTAAAACAATAGGCAATATTAATTGCTGCATTCATTATATTAGTTTTAATATTAGGGAAAATATCTTACATTTTAAAAACACCGTCAGGACATTGACCAGCTACGTAGCATTTAACTGGTAAAGAAAATCAATCCCTGTATAAGTAATGGTATCGATGGTATCGATTGCGCCATACGTCATACTTTAGTAACTTATTCACGCATGGTTTGTAACCAATTGACTTTATGTTGTGATCATTTAATATCGTGGTTTCGAACACAGAGAGCACTGAACCAGTTCACCTGGAAACGATCGATTTAGATGTCCGACTAGTACAGGGTGTCCCAAAAAAAAGAGGCCCCACATTGCGCCCTCTTTTTCTCCTATTTTTGAAAAGTTGATCAAATATATTTTGGTATGTAAAGAAACCTTCAATCGTTAGCTTTAATAAACCAAAACAATTATTTCAATCGGCTCATAACTTTTGAAGATATGTCCTTTTAAAGAAATGTATCCGTTTTTCACACTGTCCACGGAGGAGGTTTGGCTACTTCAAAGATTGAAAAGTGCATATACCATGCATGAATATAAAACATTCCTCGATGATAACTTTATAAAATAACAACTTTATTTAAGGGAATGGGCTTTACCGGTGGGCTTATGGGTTATGGATTTTGTTAAGTGTCATTAATTTGGGCGAAATTGATGTGGGATGGGACTTCTTTTGCTATACTTGCAATTACTTATGTTTTTCTCGTTTCTTGCTTTCTTTTTATTGACAACATAAGTCATTTCTCTTTTGAATAAAAGGTAGCCCTGAAAAGGGCTGTTTAGTTTGTCTTTGGTTCTTTTGAAGTGAGTTTACTGTGCTGCTCTGCCCTCTACCTGGTTGCCTCCATGCCGGGCCTCCATGACGAACACAGGTTTCAGCCCTAGTTCTCATTGCATTAATTGCGTTGCGTACCATCCTTAAGGCCTTATGCGCCGGATACTTGCGAATGCAGCAGTAATACGGGGTTGCGAAGATGTTTGAAGCTATCTGGTGATCCTCGCTTATAGTGAATGCTTTCCCAAGACTAATGCCAAACCTCATCCGTGGACAGAGTGAAAAACGGGTACATTTCTTAAAGAGGGCATATCTTCAAAAATTGTGAGCCGATTGAAAGAATTGTTTTGGTTTATTAAAGCTAACGATTTAGGGTTTCTTTACATACCAAAATATATTTGATCAACGTTTCAGAAATAGGAGAAAAAGAGGGCGCAATGTGGGGCCTCTTTTTTTGGGACACCCTGTATATACTACGGTGAATATCAACTGGACTTTATAGCTCTATAATTTGAACTTTAAAATCTACTTATATTAAAACACACGACATTGGGATTCAACAATTTGTTCAGTATTATCATAGGCCTTCAAATACATGTGTTTGAAGGCCTATGGTATTATAAAGCATGATCATGATATTATGCGCTAGTGTGTGTTTCCCGGGCCCGGCTATGTTATTTTAGATATAGGCCTACATGTATTTCATTTGTAAAATGCTGAATATTTTGCAATGGTGTCATCTTGTATAATTATGATCCACCTGTTTTTGGCCCTTTTTAATATAGAAGCTCGATTATTCTCATTTGATGTTTGATTTATTTGAGGTCATTAATCATAATTTATGACAATGATATTTGCACGAGCGATTGCCGAATAGGGTGCAACTCTACTAGTCTTATTATAAGACTGCCCTACCCCAACCCTAAACCCTAACCCTAAACTCCGTAAACGAGGACTGGACTCAAGTCTAGCGAGTTGCACCCTATTCGGTAATTGTACCCTATTATAGAACACCGTTTGTAACTATACCATTTTAACACCACAGAATGTATATTCGTACTTTTTTGATGGTATATACCGAACAGACAATTATATAGTTATGTGACCTCTGTGTCGAAAGCGTCACCTAACTCTACTATATGGTTATGTGAAAGTAGTATTTCTAGTATTTGAGCGTGCACGTATTATCTAGAATCTATTGTTTAGCGTGCAGGTTTTAGATAATGCATTGTTTAGCGTGCAGGTTTATATAATTTGGGCTGTGAAGGGTAGTTCGCGAAAATAATGCACGGGAGAAGAATACATAACGATGAATAGAAACGGGCACTAGAAGTGTATAGAAGGAGAATTCACGAACCCAGTTCCCTTTGTTATGAACCACCGTTATCGCGTAGACTGGGGGGTCTGTTTAAATTTTAAAATAGATTATCGATATTGTCGCATAACGATCATAAACATCAAAGGCCATGTTTGAGGGACTGCACTGATTAAATCCATTCAAGTGATGACTCGTGTTGAATAGCGTAATCGGCTTAACGGCTTGAGTGGATTCATTAGGATTTTTCTGTAATACCTACCATGCTGAGATATTGTCATCTAATGCACAAGCCCCGAACTAGGAGTGCATTAGATGCATCATCAACATATATAAAGTTTCCACGGCTTGGGTGGGACTCGAACCGGCGATCTGAAACTTTGTTGTTTATGAGTCCCGGTCTTTACCGCTAGGCCACGAAGGCAGTTGAACAGAAAAGTTTAATTATAAAAAAATCTCATAAGGCCCTTCGCACTTGATTATTAGTTTCCTGTTAAAGATTTTGAAAAAGGAACAAGGTGACTTTTAATTATTAATTATCTTTTAATTATTTTCTTTATTTAGTTTGAACTAACAAGCACCTAGATATTTAAGAGAAAGAAGAATATGGGTATGTAAAAAATGATCAAGAGCAGTTTGTTTTTCATTTTGTTAGTCCCGTATATTGACCTAAATAACACGTTGGGTTTATTATATTGAATACAGTAGTAGTCTAGTCATCAGCTTGTCATAAAACATTTTTAATCTAATAAAACAATTGCAAGTTTTTCATAAATACTAATGGCAGTGGTCACTGGTCAATCGTCAGCTACATAGGCCAGGACATTCACTCACTTTTTTCTCTCATGATTCGACACTCATTATTATATACATGTAGTTAAGTTCCCCTAAAGAGTTAAATCTACTTTATGACATGAAATAACACCTCTCACACATTAATTTTGGTGTCAAATATATATTAAAAGTATATCAAAAACATGTCAAGTATTATTTCTTCAAATTGTTTTTGACATACATTTGATTGTATCAAATATTGTCAAAGAATATTTGATATTTGTGTCAAATGTCACTTAGCCATTGTCCTGACAATTTTATTGCATCAAAATTGTGTCAAATCCTAGTTTTCTGACAATTTTCATGTCAAATTTGTGTCAAATCTTACTTAGCCATTTTCTTGAAAATTTTAATGTGTCAAAATTGTGTCAAATCCAACTTTGATGTTTTTCTGAAAATTTTTATATGTCAAATTTGTATCAAATTTTACTTAGCCACTTTCTTTATATAATATCATTGTGTCAAATCCAACTTTTGTATCTTTTTGAAACAAAATTCAAAACCAAAAATGATTGGTGTAGATATGCGTATAATGATTGACAATCAACAAAAGCAATTTATTCACTGTTTATTGAAATCAGATATCAAAAATAGGTGAACAATGATCTCCTGTATACCAAAACAATATGGCTTTAAAAGTCCAATTTTCAGATTTTTGCATTATGATTGTGAAGAAGCTGTAATTAATTCTAACTTCGATCAAAAAAGTAATCAACAAAGAACATACACGAGAAAAAAAAAACACATGATTTTTACTGTTTTTATATTACAAATTATCACTAAAAATGTTGGAAAACAGAACCAAATATAAATGCATCAACCCGCCCGAAAAATGAATCAATCCTACGCGACGCGAACGCGCGCGAAATACTGCGCGTAGTACGCGGAGTGCACAATATACACAATCAATGCATGTTTCGTACTTTTCTAACAGCTTTTCTGATTGGCTGCTTTGATATAGGAGTGTATGAAATGTATGTGTTACGCGTATAAAGTGCATAAAATTCATCATGCCTGGAAAGTAAGCACTCCATTATGTTGGAAGAAGCAGCTAAACATTTCTTTATTTTATTGCTGATATCAACAGAGAAATCGTTGATCTTCTTGTCAGGTTGAGTGGCGATGACAAACGGATATTCCGAATGAAAGAATCATGTGAATTAGATGATCTTTAGCTTCTTTTTGTTGTTGAAATCATGTTTCACCGTTATTCATCACCGATTTTACAATTCCAGTCCGGTGCGTCTACCTGGTTTATTTTGCAACGGCAGCTAAAGCTAATTTCAGCTAAAGCTGCCCTTGCAAAGTAAACCACGCAGACGATGTAGATGCATCATTGTTTATCTGTAATGAACAATGGTGAATTAGGGGTTCATTCATAGGATTGAGGGCATGATCGCTGTTTATGCCCGAGGCTTGAGCTGAGGGCATAAATCAACAATCATGCCCTCAATCCTATGAATGAACCCGGTTCATACATACCCAACATTCTGAACATTGTTAGCAATTCAGTACAAATCAAAATAATAAGGGTTTACAAGTTTAAATAACATTTCCATACCGTTTTCCTTCAAAAATGAGTAGGCCTACTTGCAGGAAGCAGCTCGGCTCATGAGGTGAACGGCCGGGAGTCAACGCGTTCGTCTTTGCGCTCCGCGTGAGACGGGCGCGGTGACATGCGCGTGTACGCAACACTAGCAAATCATGAATCGCGTTAATTGGGTTCCAACGATGCGTGACGCAGCTTGTTTTTGCCCTGCGTACTGGTCATAAACGGTATTTATGACCAGCAAAAAAGGGCCCAAATCCAATCAGAAACGTTGTTATATCGTGAGTATGTATGAAACATGATTGAATCCCTAAATGAATGGATATCAAGCTCATGTCATCTTGCTGCAGATTTTTGATACATGGTGCTCCAGCTGAAATACAGTTTGAATATGATCAATATGTCAGATCGTATACATGTATTAATTTCAGATAGCGTATCTCGAGGTATACTCTAGCAGTCTTGTTTCAAGACTTGTACCCCGTTTACATTGGGCGAAAGTCGTAATCGAATTCACTAAAGTCGTAATCGACTTAATTCATATCATAAGTGTAAACAGGTACAGTCCTTATTAATCGTAATTCAAAAGTCGTAATTCCAATGATGACTTGATTGGCTGATCAACAGACTTGACAACAAGCCGGTTGACCCATCGTCGGCGCGGCGCGTAGTAGGTGCTCTTGTCACTTCTACGCGATCGCAATTCACCAGCGCGTACCCGGACCACGGAAGTAATAAAAAATTAACTTTACTAAAAAATTACTACTACAGTACATAAGTGCTTCTACTCCAATACCAACATGACCGGTCCAAGGGGAAGCTTAAAAAATCGGAGCAAATCATATAAACAACATTAACCACATATAAGTTTTCATCTAGACTAGTAATAGTTTTATGCCTGACAATATACGCCTACAATGTACATCATAGTATAACTAATAATAAAGAAACGTTTAAAAGAATATTTTTGTTTTGAATCCGTCACCAAATAATATCATGAATATCGAACTCATGAACTTACATGCATACTGATCACATGTTACAGCATGTGACAGTTTGTGAGGCAGTCAGCTTCTTACTTTGTTTACAAACATTAGTGGGTGGAGTGAGGGGTGGAGCTATCATCGACATCGCCGGTTTTATACTTCTTTACCGGGCTTTATACACAGTTTTATCTCTGGAAACATTGGATTGTAGATTAAGTAACACTTTCTAATTTCACCCAACTTTAATACCAGGATCATGAATTTGTATTTATAAAGAAAACACAGCCGACGGCCGTGGGAAATTGATACAACACCATTCGCACCACACGGGATTATTCATTATTGTAAATGGGCGGAGCGTCGGGTCATGCGGGTTTAAAGGGAAGTTACCTGATTAAAGTTGACAACTTCGCGTTTCCTCTTTTTGCCTCCTCTTCTTTCTTCTTTCTCTGCACTGTCGACACTGTCGATATGATCATGATTGCTTCGAGTAGGCCTATATCTAGCCACCATTTCTTGCTTTTTTTTTGTGATGCCTTTCACAACCTGCAGGCATCGCAGGCATATGCTGATTCTGCCAGGTAGAAATGATCCCGCGGGCAAAAGCCACCGCAGCGCATCATATTCGGCCTTGGTGGATGCATTTATGCAACGTTTTCTTGCATGAGAAGGGGCTGTTTTACTTTTACTGAATATACTGGCGCAATAAAAGCATGAATTATCACCATCACCGTGATGATTTCCATCGTCACGGTGATGGTCCGCCATGACGATCATCCCTTTAAACCATGACGTATTTCCTAATTAATATTAATATTACTTCGTGCTGATTAATTATTCATGAATCTGGACTGCACCAATATTGGATCGCTGAACGATTCAGTCCTCACCATCAGCACAACCCGATGACCGTGCGTAGATGTTGAAGGACTGGAGGATTTAGTCTAGTCTATGCGCTACGCTTGCAACCTGCAACCTTGGCGAAAAATGTTGCCACACCTTGCCCCGCTCCCTGCAATGTTGATTTGGACAAAATCGTCATCATTTCTACAACATTGAAAAATGGGGGGTGGGGTGGGGGTGGGGTGGGGTGGGGCGAGTGTAAGCTGCATGTCCGGCTGCATGTAGGCCTACATTTGCAATTATTATACAAAATAATACGGAACTATCACATAGGCCCTATTTGGCTCCGATTGCGTGCTTTCACCAGTGCAGGTGTGGCAACGAATTTCCGCCACGGGTTGTAGGCGGTTGCAGGGCCCTGGAGCTCCTTGGATCCGGGGAGAGGGGGGCACTCCCACTTTGGAGGCGTATGTAGGGCTGTAAAGAACCCCTTTTTCAATGTCGCTGTCACCCAAAGATATCATGTTTACGAGCTTTAGTACGAACACATGCCCGGGGGGGCACATCAAAAAATTTGGTGGGTACGGTACCGGTACCGTATGTTCCCCCAGAATTTTAAGGTGGTGGGTCTTTAGGAGCCGATAAAAGGGGGTCTTTCGGAGCTGCAAACAAAAAAATGGGACTTTTAGTGCCGTGAACAGTCAAAATTTTCTCTAGGCCTATATTTTAATCTATTATTTTCTTTTTTGGCTTTCTGGTTGAAAATTGCCTGAAAAAACAGAACTATGATATGCGGAATGAGCAATTTTGGGGACTTTTAGAGCTGATGATCAAAATCAAGGGTCTTTCGGAGCTCTGTTTTGATCAAATACCGGTATAAGGGGTCGGAGCTGCGAAATCCAAAAAGGGGGGTCTTTCCGGGGGACCGGATACCCTTATGGTCATTTGTAGCTATTTGTGTTAAGTGCCCCCCCCCCCCACAGGAACACATGCTCTGTCACCGGAAGAAGACCACAGCCTTTATTTTTCCATTTGATCTGGGACCTATAGCCCCTTATTTTTTTTTAACAACTTAATTTGAAGCCATTTAGAACTAGAAACTTTATAGGCCCTATTCGAGGTTTCTGTGGCACTGTTTCGGGTCTCACCAAAGGGTTCCATTTAACTTGAAAAGGTCATGGTCTCCATTGCATAAATGCTCTTACCGAATGCCAAATATCATGCTCTCATCACCCAATGACCCCATATTTTTTACATTTTGCTCTCACCGAATACGGCTGTAAAGTACCAGCCTTACACCTATGTCCATTTCATATCGAAGTTCCCCCGGGACTTGTCGTGATTTTAGAAATGTACGATTTTCGTCAACTTTTAATTCTGTTATTCTTTATTTAAAATGTTGAAATAATACTTAGTTATAATTGCGGGAAGGGTTGCTGAAATATTAAAAGTGGTAAATTAAAAGAAATCCCACTGGTTATTTTGGCCATTTAACATGCTGTTCTAATATGGGAGGACATAAAGTCATAATAAAAAAAATTCATATGACTTTATGTCGAACTTTGCATGCTCTTTGACTTACAAAGACAACAAATTTGGCCGATTAAATTAATTTAGATGCAAGTTGGGACATTGTATAAAAATTACAAATATGACATGCATGAGTGCGCACGAGTACTTTAAAAAAACTATTTTGAAATGGCTTTACGGGCGGGCCAGAGGGGAGCACGACCCGGCCCGGGGCTCAACATAGCGGCATTAGCGGGTGACTGTCTGGATCCAAATATCGAGATAAAATTAATAAGGACTGAGGGCCTAAGGATTTGTACACAATAAAAGAGATCATAAGGGGTGTCAATTCCACCCCATCGGCAGGGCGAAAATGCCCAATTAGTATTATCATCAACTCAAGAGCCGCAAGACAAGTTATACTAATGCAATTTTGGCTAAATATACTAGCAGGTACACGTGTTTCGGGGATGACAAAGACTTGACAAGTGAACGTGAAGTTAATTCAAAAAGTTAATCATCTTCAATAGATCGTAAATGTATTTAAGACCATCCTTGTCTTATAGTTTGTCTCAAAGCCCTTCCCAAATGAAAACCTAAAAACATTCATTCATACAGAACTCTTGTTCATTGGATTCCTGACAAATTTTACCCCTCAATCGTTGGCAAAAAGGGGTATACCGATGCAAAAATAATAATAATAAAAAAGGTTATGGAGCCATGAAGTTGAATTGGGTGTATCATCGTTTCACTTACGATGCCAGTGCCACAAGTCTACTTGAACATTGGGGCGGTGAGCTGATTGTATTTTTTATTTATTTTTTTGTTACATCACGAGTCCGCAATCATCAGTGTAACCAGAGAATAGAAACGATAACAACAACTACTAGGCCTACTACAATAACAATTACAATAACAATGACCAAGTACAATAAGCAACAAAAAATGTAATGGTAGTGAGTTTTAGTTTATCCAACTTCATGGCTCCAAAACTTTTCGCACTGAACGGTAGGCCTAACCTGTTTTTGCCAACGAAGTTAGCACCTAGAGGAAAAAAATAGTAAGGAATCCAATGAGCAAGCGGGTGAGCAAGGTTATAAGCACAGAGCACACCTTGAGAGGACACTTGGCTCATTTGCATGGCAGTCGGACTCTCCATTGTATTTGTTCATTTGTGTATGGAGAGCAATGGCGACCCTTCATTGTATTTGATCATTTGTGTATGGAGAGCCATTCTTGGAGCCCATGGGACTCAGGCTAGGTCCTCAGGTAGAGTCAGACGTTGTATATACTAGAAACGCATATTCTTAATTCCGCGTTTATTCAATGTTAGCATTAAATTTGTATTGCCCGGCAGCGCGCGCAATGGAAAAACCTGAATTTGTTACATAAAAGAAATGAAAATTAAAAAAGTCGGGTTCCACCTGAGTACATATTAAATGGGTGTAGAAATTGTTCTGAAAATATTAATTAATTTAGACAAACATACGGGATATAATGAACCTTTGACATGACGCCATGATGACATGATTTTATTAGTCGTTTTATATCACCTATACCGTGTGTCATAATACCAATATTTTGTAATTTTATATAAGAACTAATATTTTGCATCATAAATGCGCAGTCCATATGTACAAACGAATACTAATCTTCAAGATATTAAGCTTTAGAAGACTTCAAAATAACATGTCACTAAGCAGGTCATAGGTGCTGTCCTTGTCCTATTGTACTTGTTCATTTGTGTATGGAGAGCTCACTGACCTGTATAGAGGTCGATGGGAGCTAGAGCTTCTTTACGGGGCACTATCGGTTTCAGGGCGTAGTTCATTGAACTCAACGGGTTGTTATTTGAAGTGCTTTTATGTTATTGCAAAACGGATCGTGGCGAAAGCTAATAAATAATTCATACCAGGGTTTAATTGATCTGGGATGCGGACATTTCATTATTCGCAAACCACCGGGATTCGATATAGGTTTGCGTTGTAAAATGAAAATGTGAATAAGAGTGTCATCCCCCTGGTTATAAGTTTCCGGCATAAGTACAGCAGCTTTATTCATTTTTTTTCCGGTTGACATGCTTTGTCATGCCCTATACCCACTACCCTAAAATAAATAGCAGAAACGAGCTGAAACCATAATTATGGAAACGGTGTCAGTTTGTCGGTGCTGCACCCCGAGAGAGGCAGTGTAAAAAAGTGTATGGTATGTTAATTTTGTTTGAGGCGTAATAGCGCCATCTCACTTGCAAAAACGGGATGTAGGTCTACACCCTGTTCGGGTATACACCCCGTTTTGCACCATTGACCGTTACATGTAGGGCCTAAGGAGCTCTAAGCCAAATGCTCTCTTTTCCTTATTCTAAAACAAAATTTAAACCAGGTTGAAAATTATGAGAAAGTCTCTATTACTTTGACTCAAAAGCATCCAGCAGACAGGCCTCACAAGTTATTCTGTTGTTTAGGACTATAGATTGGCATGGTAGGCTATTAGGCCTAATACCTGCAGGTAATATGGGACCATTAAGGACGTTTAGCTTATGTGCATAAAAACTATAGAAGATATGCCCAAAAGAGATAATTGTTATGATGAACAACCTGTCCTTTAAGATTAATAAAACAGGCAATGTTATCTTGTTTTTATGTTTGTTTGGACGCTATGACGTCAAAATGACGTCATCGTCAAGTGTCCCATATTACCTGCATGTGCAGGTAATATGGGACACTGTGTTATCTCTATGGTGAAAATCAAAATGTTCAGAAAATCACTCTTTTGTTCTAAAAACATTTTTGTTACATGATTTTGAATGTTAAATGTAAATTTCAACAAGAAAATTCAATTTTCTAAATAGTTTTGCTTTTCGCATTTACAATGCACACAATTTCCTATGTGTCCCATTACCTGCACCCATTCAGTTGAAAATCAGAGAAAATAATCATTTATAAAAGGAAAGTGCCACTTTTCAGTGGAATTTTACCTGCTGATAAGCTTAACCCATCACCTAAAGATCATAAAAAGTGACAAATGCACCCTCAGTACCAGAGTATTTGGATACACAATCATAAAATGTGGCGTCATTGATTTTATATCAGGCCAAAACTGCATTTCTAGAAGCACAATTGATGTCTCTAAACACTTAACAAATCAACTTAAAGTGTGTACCTTCTCTAAGCTACTTTTTGTTAAAATGAAAACAGGTGTCCCATATTACCTGCTGTCCCATATTACCTGCAGCTACCCTAAATGGGCTAGGGCCGGGGGGAGGGGGAGGGCTCAAGATTGACTAATGTAGGGCTTGTATTAATCGGTAAACGTTTTTTCTTTTCTTCTTTCCCCTTTTTCTTCTTCTCTCTTTTTCTTTCCTTTTCTCTTCCCCTTTCCTTTTATTTGCCAACAAATTCGGCTTATGACCCCCTCCCGCAACACGCACCCCACCACCACCACCGCCACACACACACACATTTATTAGACCGTGACCGGGGTCGACTAGTGAGCTGAGTAGGCTAATAGCACTGCAGAAAGCTGAATCTTTATAAATTTTCGTGTGGAGGTAAAGACTAAAAGATTCTGATCGCTGCAATAACACTAGCAGCCGACATGATTTGTCTGGTACGTTCAGGGTACGTTGTAATTCTGAAGGCTGACATTCCATGTAAGCTTTAGCATCGTAAAGGGTGCACACCAGTAAATAGTCTCTTTCTTCCAGTAATAGACTTTCTATACAAACAGGATCCGGGTAAACGTCAGTTTGACTTCAGAGCGACTCAGTTTTTTTGTACTTTCGTTTTTAGTGATTTTGTCCATTCGAAAAAAAAAAAAAGACCTATGGCCTCTGTAAAGCGGGCCCATAAGGCTGTCAACCTGGGTATGCGCCTTAATTAAAAAGAAACAACAATAATGATAGGCCTCTGTGGAAAGAAAAACTTTGACATTATTACCAAAGAAAAGAACTAAATCTGAGCCTCTTCTTGCATGGCATTTTCGTTCAGGATTTTTTTTCTGTATTTCCCCATTTTTCAATTTCACTAGTCATACGCCTTTTTAAGGCATGTCCCAACAAAATAAACCAATGTGGGTACCAATAGGTGTAGCTATATAGGACTATGTACATGATGTAAGGGTCTCCTCCATACCAAACTCACCAACTTGTTGTGTACGTTATCATGTTCGAACCTATAGTTTAATAACGATTGAGAGCCTCATAGGTCAATTTAGGCTTTGTTTTTGTACTTTGCCCAGTCATTTTTGACCATTTTCGTCAAAATTCTGCTTTGAAAGTTACCATTGACCCCTTGCCCCCCGAACTGTATAAGCTTATATACAGGCTGTATCAAAATAATTGGTACCCATCAGTTTTCAGTGATACAAACATCACTGCCATATCAAAATGCAACATAGGATCAACATAATTTGTTGATTAATGTGATAAGGGGTGGTGCAATAATTATGTGTACCCCCGGGGGGGGTGAATTCTGCCAAAAATCGCTTGCCCCCCCTTTGGCCGTGCCAAAAACCTTTGCCCCCCCCTTTCGACGTGCCAAAAAACCTTTGCCCCCCCCTTTTGACGTGCCAAAAATCTTTGCCCCCCTTACACATGCAAGATTTTGGGGAACCCGAATTTAAAACCTTAAATTGCCTTAACATATAATGCGAGCGCAGCGACAGGAAATTGCATATTTGAGCGTGTTCGTAATGTTTTCCTCGCCTTTTAGGGCGTAATATAGAAACAGTGCCCAAAATATCTGTGCCAAAAATTGCTTGCCCCCCTTTCGACCTGCCAAAAATCGCTTGACCCCCCTTTCGACCTGCCAAAAATGCTTGCCCCCCCTTTTTGGCCTGCCAAAAATCTTTGGCCCCCCCTATAATTCACCCCGGGGAAATACACATAATTATTGCACCACCCCTAAACAGTCATATAACTATAAATTATGGTCATTTCAAGTAGACCCTACATTGCGTTTGGAAGAGGCAGGCTTTTCAATAACCATAAATTCTCACCTGTCAATTCTGATGGGTACCAATCATTTTGACACAGCCTGTAGGCCAGCATTATTGTATAAACATTTTTGGCTTAACAGACATTAGCCTTGCCCTGCAGCTGCAAGAAAAACACTATGTTTGAACTCAATATCATTTACTAAATCTATATCCTATATATTTATTCAAGTCTTTTCATAGAGTTGGAGGGCAAGGGGCAGGGGAGCAAGGGGAAAATAAGGCAGCTTTCAAGGGGGGGGGCAACATTTGACGAAACGAAAATAGTCAAAAATGAGCTATAAAGTATGAAAAATGTCTTCCCCCTTTGCTCCCTGGTTACGCCACTGCCAGATATTAAAGTAAAAGTTCACGATTCCCCCTAAGATTTTTAATTTTAAACAACCTTGAGTTAGTGTATTCTAAGGGACTGTGCAATAATTATGTGTACCCCCGGGGTGGTGAAATTTCAAAATGGTCTGCCAAAATCGCTTGCCCCCCCTTTGGTGCCAAAAATCTTTGCCCCTCCCCTTTTGACGTGCAAAAATTCTTTGCCCCCCCCTTACACATGCAAGATTTTGGGGAACCCAAATTGAAAACCTTAAAGCCATATTATAACATTTGCTGAGGAGAACGCCCTCAAAAAAATTCTGGTTTTTACACGATTGTAATGTACTTTAGTCAATAAAGATACCGGTACTCTGCAAAAATCAAGACTTTAAGCTACTTTAGGTGCTGTAGTTTTGTCAAAATCCGAGAGGAGATTTTGAGTAAAACGATGGAACCGGCGTTTATTATTACAATTGAAATATTCAAGTCGAACACGTATTATGCACAGTACGCACGGCGTGTGGGATACACACACACATACACACCCCCACACACCCCCACCCCGAGATCGTACCGTTACAACCTCATTTGTTTGGCTCAAAATTAAAAGGGGGGCATATCTGACAGTAAAAGCTAACATTTTATGGAAAATTAATACTAATCTATTTTTACAGAAATGTTATAATATGGCTTAATATCATATAATTGGAGCACAGAGAGCAGGAAATGCATGTTTGAATGTGTTCCTAACGTTTTCCTACACCTTTTGGGGCGTAATATAGAAATAGAAATGGTGCCCAAAATATCTGTGCCAAAAATCGCTTGCCCCCCCCCCCCTTTCGACTTGCCAAAAATCACTTGACCCCCCTTTCGACCTGCCAAAAATGCTTCCCCCTTTTGGCCTGCCAAAAATTCTTTGCCCCCCCCTATAATTCACCAGACCGGGGGTACATATAATTATTGCACCACCCCTAAAAAGTCTTATACAACTTCTCCACACAATTATTACAGCCCCTCACTTCAAATCAAAGTAAAAATCTAAATTGTGTTTTTTAAACTGAAAATAGTTATATAGGCCTATATAAATATATTTCAGTTTGTTCACTTTTTGACATTTTTTTTACATTTGATAAGAGGCAGAGCATGTGAAGATTCTGATATTCAAAATAATTGGAAATGTAATAATGTCAACCCTGTGTCAAATGCCCTTATCAGCTGATTGATCAGCTGCTGTGTTCAATTATATACACCGCATAATTTATGATAGTTTGAGATAACAATACGAATATTTTATCGACTTTAAACAACATTTAACATGTATATTTTGTAGGTTTTCTCCATAAATACACTTGAAATATTTGGTTACTATATAAATTTAAAGAGCATAGACTATATTTTTGTGAAAAGAATATTTTATAATATCTTTTACCCAGCGTAATTTATACAAAATATCATCAAGTATACGGTGTATGGAGCTAGATTATTTGTTTATGTCTTGCAGAAGTTGCAGTGGGAAACATGATCATGCATGATGCGTACGGTTTTACATCCCGTGTGTTATCAGCAATCGTAGTATGTGAATGTAGATCTACGTAAGATTTAGCTTTTATTCTTGTGGATACATATATTTACCCTGTGAAAATGTCGAGGCGAAAACAGAGTCGACCACAGTCTTTCAAACGTAAGTATGACTACAAAATTGCTTTGTTTATGTTCACTTGCCTGATTTATTGTAATAGATAAGGTACGTGTAGACTGGCCACTCACTTGCTAGTTGCTACACGTATACACGCCTCAGTAAGCTTACTTTACCGTCAAGTTTCACATCGAATGGGTTGACTGTTTCCTTTCCACAAAGAATATCACCTAAATAAACTTGTCATTTAGATATTTGAAATTGGTTGGAATTAAAATAATAACTAGATTGAATCAACTCAGATCAGGACTTCGGGAGTAAATATTTATATGGGTTTAGGGCTACATTATAAGTGGCGGCACCAGAAATTTTTTTTTGTGGGGCATGGGGGGGGGGGCAAAGTGGATTTTATGGGCAAAATCAATGAATTTTGCGTAAAATTGCCTCAAAAAGTGGAAATTTACGTAATTTTTGGGGTTTTGCCTAGTCCTGCCAGCAAGACTTCAGTCTTTATCATAAACATAATGACATCTACTGACCTACTAGGTACGACGAGTTACAGTTACTGGAACTAGGGTTTTGCCTCAAAAGTTGGGGGAGGGCAAGAAAAATATTGCGGGGGGGGGGGGTATATAACCACCCATAGTGTCGCCACTGTATAAATAGCAATATAGTCGCTTAACTGGTCGATTGGGGGAAAGCCAAATTTAGGGGGCACACACCCTCACCCTATGCTCCTAGTGCGGACGGTGGTATTCAGGGGAGGCAAATTTCTAGAGGGTCAAACTTTGACAAAATGGTCAAAAATTGGCTACAAATTATACAAAAAGGCCTCGGGGGCAAGACTTCTCACAGGGGGCAGCTTCCCCCACCATTGTGAATAATAGGCCAAATAATGGTTTTGGTCGCTTGTACTCAGGGTCGGATTTAAGTGGTGGCCCCCAGCCAAGGGGGTTGCAACGCACCCCCCAAAAAATGCCAAAGGCCCAAAAAGTCCCATTTTTTAACCCAAAAAGTCCCATTTGTGAGTATAGCGAGGGAAAGAATAGAGGTTTTTTATGCCTTTTTGGTCCAAATCCGCCCCCAGTCCAAAAAGGTCCAAATTTTGAAAAAAATGTCCACTTTTTCAAAATCAGCACCCCCCAAAATAAATCCTGGCTACGGGCCTGAGTAACTTTGTGTATTTATTGCTTTTACTCCCATGTTGTGTCACATTTTTGCCATTTTTAAATTTATCCTCTGTTAATGTGACACATTTTTGATTCATCTTTTGGTTCCTTGCTGGTCAGTTGGAACAGAATTGTCTAGCTTTTACAAAAACATTTAACCCTTAAGTGTGAATGACATGATTCTTGACCATGAATCCCCCTTTATATTGGAGTGGCTTCCTTTTTGTATCAGTGCTTTGTCAATTCCAGTTTGAACCAGGTCAGCTAGTTATATACTCTACTACATTGTGTGTATAAAGTAGTATATGGAGAGGGGAAAACCTCCCCCCTCCCCCTTAACTTTAGCCTTCCCCCATTCCCCCATCAAAAGTAGCAGAAATTCCACTGAAAAAGCAAAATTGACAGTTTTCCCCCTGGCTACGCCCCTGATTGTGTATCATTATTATCATCCTCCTCATCTTCATCATCGTCATCATTGTCATCCTCATCATCATAAACACCATTGTCAGTAATATTGTCAACCACTGAACTACAAAATCAGCATTGTTACGACAGAGTATTGTGATATCAGAATCGGTCCACTTCCTCCAAAAGTACAATCACCTAGATCATATCTGCTGGGCTGCAACCCTGACAGTCAGAGGCATAGTGTCATTATGTAGTAGATGGGAGTTTTTTCAGGCCTTATCTCTGAACAGATTGCATAATGAGCCCGGGGTGTCACTCCCATTGTGGCCTGTACACCATCCGCGATAATCAACTTTTGAAAAGCACCCTAAACAAGGATTTAACCCTTGGCTAAAACAATACCCTAAACAGGGATTTTATTCCTTGCATCAAATTTCATACCCTAAATTTCATTTCAGCGTATTAGCAATTGCAATTTTGCTACCCTTTTCCCCAATATTTCATGTTTTTGACACCCTAAGCGCGTTACGCTGCAGCGTGTCGTGCTTACCCACGAAAAACTACCCTTTTTACGCGTTTTCATTATCGCGGATGGTGTACAGGCCACAATGGGAGTGACACCCCCGGGATAATGAGATCAACTTGGGAAAGTTTAAGGTATTTTCACATCTCTCACTATGTGAACTATAATACTCTCATTCCCAATGGCATAGTTCACATGACCCACATTAAACTAGCAAGGCTCAACTTTTGACCTCAAGGTATGGAACATTAGTTTTTGTACCCCACACATTCAAATGTCATATTTTGAGTATAGGTAAAGGACTGTGTCCTGGCAGACAGGTCCGTACACAGGGGTGCAGGGGGTGCGGTCCACTTTTTAAAAATCCGTAACCCCCCCCCCCCGAAAAAAAATCCTGCGTACGGGCCTGCTGGCAGATGAACACTGAGATCCTAGTTTCTTACAAGGTACATTTTGTATCTTAAGGGCTCTGTAACCCATCTTTATACAGTATTTTTGTGGGACCTGAGAGCACATCAGGCCACACCTAATTTTGCATTCTGAATATGAAGAATGTCCCTCTGATATCAAATGATTTTGAGTTTTTTGAAATTCGCAATATAATACAAACTTTATGGCAAATTATTAAAAATTGAAATTTTTTACATTTAACCATCCTCGAATTAAACTAGGTAGACTTTATAAATCTAATGCAGTGCTACTTACTAAAAGTGTATGCTGTATGTAGCTGGGATAAAAGCCGACCATCATATGAAAATTTTGACCTTGCATATTGAAGATATGGAGTT
Source organism: Amphiura filiformis (assembly GCF_039555335.1). Lineage (NCBI taxonomy): Eukaryota > Metazoa > Echinodermata > Ophiuroidea > Amphilepidida > Amphiuridae > Amphiura > Amphiura filiformis. Next base: position 62,913,962 of record NC_092643.1, read on the forward strand.
TCCCAAAAGACCCAAACATGGATGTATGCACATGAACATATGTATACTTTCATAATGGATGAAAGTTGCATCTATAGGTCTAGTTGTCTTTATACATAAATTAACTTCAACTATCGTGAGGAGCATAATAGTCAACAGGAACATGGCATTGAATAATCGTAGTAAAATATTCCTGAGATAAAATGATGATATGAAGAATGATAAGCGTTGTGTGTGGTATATGAGTGAAACTTGTGCTTACCGTATCCTTCAAAGGCAAAGTGGGAGTAATGTAATGCTTTCATGCTCTCAGTTTTTCTGCTATGTAATAATAGTTCATTCAACAGTTTTTTCTATTTCTCAGTGGTGTAGCCAGGACTTTTTTTTTGGGGGGAGGATGAAGGGAAAGGCAACTTTTATGGGGAATTTGACAAAATTGGCTAAAATGTACAAAAAAAGCATTTTTTGGGGGGGGCAAAGAGGATGAAGGGAAAGGCAACTTTTAAGGGTTAATTTGACAAAAATTGGCTAAAATGTACAAAAAAGCATAATCTTAAATATCAGGGCGGTCAACATTGGGGGGGCAAGACTTCTTCCCCTCTTTTGAAGAATACAATTTCTTGATTGTGAGGAACCTTCCCCCATGAAAATCAAGTTGTGTACATAGTAAATGAAAATAAATGTACATGTTTATTGTTTATTCAGAGAAGACATTCCTAGAATAAAAAGGTTGAATTTTTTGTATCAAATTCGATATAATCAGAGGATACATTTCAAGAGTAACAAAGATGAATTTCTTGTAAACATTTGACATTAATTAACCAACCTTAAAGACCTCAGCCCACAGCCATCTGACAGGATAATAATGTCTCAACTTATGTGACTGATGCTATATGATAGTTAGGCCAGTAATTCTTACAAGTTACCAGCCTTGCCACCAAAATACTAGTATTCAGCCTGAATACCACCCCGGAATACCACCTAAAAACCAAATTTACCTCTACCACTAGTTTATGGTATGAAGTTATATAAAATGTCATTTATGTATAGTACTTAGCATTGTTCTAAATCTATGCACTATGCTTATTTAAAAGCAAACACAAACAAACAAACAGAAAACCACCCAATAATATCCCTAAAATGTATTCATAACGAACCCTAATCCTGACTGTCAATTTATTGTAATACTAAAACAAACTCTAGTCCAAACCGTAACTTTCAGATTTCAGATGGGATTTCAGATGGGGGCACAGCTCAAGTTTGGGGAACTCCGAATGCAAATATCCTATCTACATGTACTTGAAAATTTGACTGTAACAAATATTCTCCATTTTGTACATAAAAGACAAAGCAAACGAGGAAAGTGACATGATTTGTTGACACACAGTAAAAGGAAATAAGATGTTCATGGGATTCCAATCAATTCTACATCTGAACAGTTACATTTATTTTCCATGTTTTTTACTTCCGGTACAGATGTTGTAGAACCTCTGAAATTGAAGGAGTATTTTGTGATCCTACATGTAGCATCCTCTTTTTATTTATGATTCAGGAGGTATCCACACAAAAAGCTTATTCCCAAAATTTCAGTATATTCCGATTTTGCATTTCTGGGTTCTGCATGATTATGTGTATTACATTGCTCCATAGGCTACTTTGCTGTAAATTTTTTTGTGATATTTTTGCCAAGTGAAGCAATCTGCAAGAAATATTTTGGTTGATCCTTCATGTAATTATTTCGTGTAAGCTAATCCTAACTCTAACCCTAATCCTAACTCTAACCCTAAGCCTAATCATAACCCTAATCCTGACCCTAATCCTAACCCTAAACTAACCCTAACCTTAACCCTAACCCTAATTTCGCCAGAGGTTTACGGTGATATAGAAATCTCAACTTTCTTTGAGAAGAGTTGGAGATGAGGCTGTGGATTATGAAATGCACCTTTTAGAGCCAGGACAAGGGAGAGTAAAAATTAGTGCAAATGTTAACATTTAAAGATGCAGTGGAATCCAAGAAATGGGCTATTCCAGTTGAAATACATATACCCCCTATGGAAGACATGACCACAATTTTCCACACAGGGGGTGTAGATTTCAAATGGAGTCGCCCATTCAAGTAACCCCATTTGAAATTCACACTCCCTGTGTGGAATTATTAAGGTCATGTCTTCTATAGGGGGTGTATGGATTTCAACTGGAATAGTCCAATTGATAGAGAGAGGGAAGGAGAGAGAGAGAGCAAATATCTGTAGCTTGGTTTCTTTCTTATCTCTGGTATTGCAGCCTCCATGCCGTCCAAGATAACACTCGGCATTAATCTTTGGGCTGCATACAGTCTGATAGCCTACTAGATAAGACGAGATCCGTTTACAGATCGAAAAACAGGAACCTAGCACTCTGACGTCCACAAGATGAAGTTACATAAATTACCTCTTCTCCATTCCAGATTACTCTCATTTTCATAAATCAGTTCATTGACCTGTAATTAAGATGTGTGTATTAATAGTCCGACCTCTGGCAATGTAGGTATCATCATTTAACACAACTCCCAAGTGTAAAGTTCTATTTTTGTTAAGTCTGTCGGAACTTTGTTTGATGGTGTGAGAGGGGAGATGTAAAGATTTGTTAGGAGGATTGGGGAGGCTGTTAAGGAAATTTCATGAGGATGTTATCGGTCATGTGTATTTATTGTGGACTTTTCATTTTAGCCTAGATGTTATGTGAAAGTTCTTTGATTGGAACCGACACTAACTGAAATGTATTAGATGTTGTCTTGACATTAACTCAACTTGGTGATGATGATGGTGGTAGTGGTGGTGGTGGCATTTATGGTGAGAGAGAAACATTGTATTAAGTTATTTCAGTTGAAATCCATACACCCCCTATGGAAGACATCACCTTAATCTTCCACACAGGGATGTGAGTATCAAATGGGGGCACCTAAATGGGTGACTTTATTTCATCTATTCCCCCTGTGTAGAAGATTAAGGTCATGTCTTCCACGGGGGGTGTATGGATTTCAACTGGAATTGCACATTTTCATCAAGTAGTGAGCAGAATTGCATCTCATTTGGAAGGGTACTTGCACTTTATACTTGCTTTATTCCTCCATACTGCTTGCAGTGTGGGGGTGTGTGTGTGTGGGGGGGGGGGATAATTGGACATTTGGCAAATTGTTGGAGGGTACCATGTACACCTAAAATCAAGTTGACAACAGTCAATTATCATTGTGAGGTGGTGTAGTTATTTCCCTGCCACATCCTAGGGTGTATATTCATACAGTCTTGATGATGGCAAAAACTTGACTCTGCTTGACAATGTTACATACAATTACAGATTTAAAACACTAAATCTTATGGTATTTTTACAATTGAATACTAAAATGCTGCCATCCTGGAAAGAAATTTCTTAAACGTTTCGTTCCACAACTTTCTGAAATCAGGAGTATAGAGAGACACAATTGTGGACGTCAGCATTCAAATTCATCTTTTATAGCTTAGGTAGGTCTCATGGTTGACCAAAATCTTGCTTTTAATGCCAACTACTTTCTTATCATACTGATGGAGTGTTTTTGACGGTTTGGCTCATATCCCAAGAACATACATGTGGGTTTTGCTTCCCTCAGATTGTAATCTTCTATCAACTGGGTTTCTGCCTTCAAAGTCAACAGCTGTATCTGTGAATAAGTAACATACCCGGGGGGGCCACTCAAATATGACAGTGTACGCATGCGTGACCAAATTTTTTTCAAACACCCCCTAAAAGAGTTTTACCCTACCAGCAAATTTAGCCCCTTAATAAGGTAATTCAGTGTAGAATTTACCCCCTAATGAGTTTTTGGCTGGTGAAAATGCAACAAATGTACCCTTTTTGGACTCATAATTTACCAAAAATTTGAAAAGGTACCCTAAACAAGTTGTCCAGTTTCAGAAAACTACCCTTATTCTTGAAAATCACTGTTTTTAGACCCTAAGCGCGTCCACTGCTGCGTAACTTGCCTTGCCTAAAAAAAACACCCCCTTTTACTTGTTTTTTTGGTCACGCATGCGTACAGACCATTTATCTGAGTGATCCCCCCGGGGTAACATAGGAGGTACTTTGTTCTGACTTGGGAGGGCTTCAAAACCTTCATACAGCATCATACTGGCCTACAGTACTCCAGTCAAAATGTATTTAAAGACCCCCCCCTATATATTACGGGAGCAGTCTAAAAGATACATTCAAGCAAGCAGCCTACAACTTAATTAAATCTTCAAGTTCAAGTCTCTCCTACAACAACATCATGGGCTATTCCAGTTGAAATCCATACACCCCTTAGAGTTAGGGTTCGAATTGACATAGCGAATCTGATTTCATATTCAACATAGTGAACCTTATTTTCAATCCAGTGAACCTTTGACATAGCAAATTTGTGACATGGTCTATTCCAGCTTAAATCCATTCACCTCCAATGGAAGACATGACCTTAATCTCCCATACAGGGAGTATAGATTTCAAATGGAGTCACCCATTTTGATAACCCCATTTAAAAATCACACTCCCTATGTCTTCAATAGTCCATAGCGTAAGTAGAACTTCCTGATGAGTTTTGATACTTGGAGGATAAGATAAAATATGGACTTTTGTCATTTTATGAGAACTGTTATCAGAACAAACAAGGATACGAGCACGTATACCATGATAATATCACTGGTATCATATTGTGAAAGTGTTTCTAATGATAAACTAATCACAATCAGATAAATTTTCATTTTGTTCACTCCCTGATTATGGTTTTGTTTAATGCTTTGATACCTTAAGAATTATTTTAGGGAAATGCAGAGATATTCTCCATCAAATATTTTGTCTTAATGCTACAATAATTGATTAATAAGCTTTAAAAGATCAATTTGATTACTATAACGCAAGCTTTTTGATGAAGCCTCTGTTGTCCTCTCCTTATACCATCTGCTAGAGTATGTATGTTATTACGGTTTCTGAATTTGGTTGTGTGACATGATCTGGTCCATTGAGCTCAAAGACGGTAAATTTGAAACTAAGATAAAGGCAAAAATATGGAGTAAAAAACAATGAACTACATAAGAAAATAGACATCACAAAACTTGAGAACTTTAGAACCAAGTATGCTAGACCTCTGGTGTTTTCAGTTTATGATACCTTAATGTTTGTATAACTTAAGGTAATAATTATATAGTAACTCAATTTTCAAAAAAGTCTCCTTTGGCATCCTTGTACCAGATCATGTCATCATATCAGTATTGCAATCACCATGAACAAATGCATCCAATAGTTCTCGGAGTAAAACCTTCGGAAATTTGAAGAAAATACATCTTTGAAAAACAAAGTTGACTTTTGAGATGAAATCTAAAGCATTAACTGTAGAGTAAAGCATTAGCAGTAAAATGATCTGCAGATCATGGAACTTAAATATATATAGATTGACCAAGTACACGGATAAAGTGATAGGGGTAGAACATCTAAAATTTCACCAAAATCGATGATTTTCATCATGATTAGCGTAAGTATTATGACGAGATAAAGGCTATGTTGTTTTTATGCCCTTGAGCTAAAGTATCGCTATCGTTTTATAAGGTCATTCACTGTTGATATCAGGCTGATTAAGTGATATATTTTTTTCACCATTTTCAAAAACACCTACAAATATTTTAGTCGCTAGATTGCACCAAAAGGCATCAAATCTATGTTTAAAATGTCTAAAACCCAGACACCCAAACCCTACGGTGCTTATTTCATAGACAAACTGTGACTTAAGAGGGTACTACACCCCTGCCCAATTTTGTGCCTATTTTGGCATTTTTCTCAAAAATTATAGCGCATTGGTGACAAGTAAGATATGCATATTATAGGGGCAAGGACTACAATTACTGTACTGATAATTAAATTCAGCAACTCAAAGCAAGTAGTTATTAATTTATTGATTAAATATTGGTTTCCCCTCATTTTTGACTGCAACTCCACAACCTTAGTCTGTGCTGAAATAAAATTTCCAGTGCAGTAGTTTGTCCCCAATGCGGTATAATTGTTAAGAAAAATGCAAAAATAGGCACAAAATTGGGCAGGGGTGTAGTACCCCTTAAGATACACAGCCCAGCAGGTCTGAGGATTGCTGTTGCAAACCACATTTGTCAAATGTACCTGTATTTCACCGATTTTCCTATTTACACCGCTCAAGAAATTGGGAAATTGTAATTTGTTGGAAAAAGAACATTTTTTGGGTTATCAAAGGTGACTTTCAGAAACATATTTGTACTTTGATCACATGCCAAACTGACCAGGCAAAATCAAATTTCATGACTCAATCAGAAATGATAAAAAGATAGTCAAGTTATTTGGGTGACAAATGAATTGTTCCCTGGAGAGAGTAAAAGTTGTCCAATGCCAAGTTGTATGTTCATTTGCTTTCTTTTATTTGTACGTTATTTTCACTTCGTTCTTTCTTTCTTTCTATCTTTCTTTCTATCTTTTTCTTTCTTTCTTTCTTTCTTTCTTTCTTTCTTTCTTTCTTTCTTTCTTTCTTTCTTTCTTTCTTTCTTTCTTTCTTTCTTTCTTTCTTTCTTTCTTTCTTTCTTTCTTTCTTTCTTTCTTTCTTTCTTTCTTTCTTTCTTTCTTTATTTATTTATTTATTTATTTATTTATTTATTTATTTATTTTGCCAGGGGGGTGGTCCATACAATCATCCCTCCCCCAATGTTGACACCTGTATGTGGGTTTTTGACTAAATTAACCTCATATTTGGCCATTTTAGCCCCCAAAGTGCAAATTTTTTTGCGCTTTGCACAAATTTATTCTACTTTTGCACCATATTTCATCACTTTAGCTTCAATATGGCAAACATTTTCACTCGCTAAACTTATTCTTTCGCCAAAAGGTGCTGGATTCACATTACTTCAAGAAATTTTGCCCAACCCCATATCCCCCAATGTCAAAAATAAATCTACGCTAATACTTTCAGTCTTTCTTTCAATCTTCCTTTCTTTCTGTCTATCTTACAGTCTTTCAATTTTACATTTGTGTGATATATGCCAATTTTTAACAAACCGACTCCAAACGAAAGTCACTAAATGACTTGACAAAATTAATGACTTGTGATGGATCATTTGAATAACATTTTGTATCTCATCAGATTTGCTCCAAATCAATGAATACTCCAATATTATTATGATGATGAAAGTAGCTATATTGATAAGAATCTGTATGAAGAAGGAAGAAATTGATGAGTCATTCTTTGGAATCATAATATAGAAACCCAGGTGCATCCTACAGATAATCATCATATCTAATCATATCAAAATATCTATAATTCTATCAAATTATAAATATTTTCCATAATAATAATAATGAGGCCTTGAGGTGATCAGTGTGAATTAAATAAGGTTGGATAAGTTGTTATTGTTTCATAAATTCAGTTGGTATCAGTGATGGGGTGCGGGTATCTTCTTTTTTGGTCTGTTTTTAACTAAAATGAACTCCATTTGGGCAAGTTTTTGCATTAAAATGGCCAAATGCATCAAACACATTGTCCTGGTAAAGTCACTATGGGAGGCAGTCAGCAGGACAACTTTGCAATTTTTTCCACCTGAAAATTTTGCCTACACCACTGATGGATTTTTGTGAAAGAGTACTATTGCAGTGAAAGCCATTGCACTATACTATATACTAATTTAGTATGAATTATATTTCTACATGCAGGTTTTTATCAAAACTGATTTCTCAAAAAATGTGTGGGTTTATAATAAAAGTTGTGGGGATTCCTCAAAATCCTCAAAAAAAGTTTAAAGACCACTGGTGCTATGGGAGGAAATATACTGTTCTGTTTTTGTCAAATGCATATTAATATTATCGATACTTAGGAAGCCGAAGTACATTCTAAAGTCATGAAGTGATATACAATGTGAGAAAAGGAGTAAAAACTTATGTTTCCTATAAATCTGTACAAAATCACATATTTCCACATATAATAAAAGCCCTGTTTAGACTACAAAGAAAAACCCGTTTGTCAGTTTAAGCTTACTTTTGATATCTTTGATTGAACCGAAAACTATAAACATGCCGATAATCTTTAAGAAATTCATTCTTGAAAGCCTGTATAAACCCTGAGGGTTTATAAATAGCCCAAACAGGTTGGTCCAAAGGAACTCCGGGGTTGGTTTTTATCAGGAAGGGAAGGAGGTACTGGCAACGAAGGGTGGATAAGGTTTAGGTGTGAACAACGTAGAGATTGGTCGGTTATGAGCGTTACTTGAGGAAGGAAGGAGATAGGCCAATAACATAGCTAGCCAATCTATCACTACTTTAGTTTAACTGATTTTGTGCATGATTGGCATTGTGAGCTAAAAGATTACAGCTTGTTTCTTGGCAAGAGAGTAAGATATTTGGTGCTGATGATTGGTGTATGATGAGTTCGATATATTGGTGAGGTATGGGGATATTTATGAATCAATTTTAATGGTGGTGCATGGTTGTAAGAATGATAGTGCAAAACGGTACTACCAGATTGTTGCAGTTGGAGGGGACATCAAGCAGGAAAGATGAATGGATGACTCTCAGAATGAAGGCAAAATCTAGATTGCACCTTTTGGGAAGTGTTGTACCAAGATCTTTTTCAAAAGGGGTTAAATGGGGGAAAGAGGGGGAAGGTGACTTTCAAAGGGTAAAAATATGAAAAAAATGGTCAAAAATTGGCTAAAAAGTACAAAAAAGGCCTAATATCTTTAGTATCAGGGTGGTCCCTTGCCCCTGGAAATAGGGCAGCTTCCCCCTCCCAATGCAATTTTGGGGCATTGGGAGGGGGGCGTAGGAGTGAATCCAGGATTTCATTCCTTTCTTTTCGCCAGCCCATTCGGGCTGGTACCTGTTTCAGGTTTGGGGTCAGTTTACTCAAGAGATTATATTTTAGTGGTATTGGAATGATTTTTTTTTTACTTTTTGTGGTTAAATTTTTTAAAAATATTTTAATTCGATTTGTTAGGAAAAGTAAGTATGTTTTGCCGTTTCAACGAACAAAACAGTGAGTATTACCAAAGTTATGTTTGAACTAATTAATTATGACTTTAAAAGTTTAAAGGCCTAAATGTAACAATAATAGTTAATATATATAGCATCATATGGTCAGCAGAAGAAAATCTGACATCACCTATGATGTCATATCAGTGTCCTTGACCGGGGTCCTTACTCCTTGACCACTGAACAGCGTGATATCATGTTGATAACAGATCTATAGAATCAAAATCTTCATCATATCCTCGGATCATATCACAGATTCTCAACAATCTGTGATCATATGGACCATATTGATGTGAAAGTAGTTATCTATCATATCCTGTGTCGTTTTATGGATAAAAATGACTCAAAATGTTATTGATGAAATGGTTGCTATCATAAACATCAGTTTTGTCTTTTCAACGGGAAAAATCCGATGCAAAATAAAGTTTTTAGGGCCTAGCTATAATATGGGCATAATTTATGCATATAGTATTGAACAATGTACCCCATTTGACATGCACTTATAGATAAATAAATTGTCTTACTTTATTAATTTAATAAGACAGCATTCAAGCTTTGACTTACATTTGGCGGACACGCGTGTGAAAAAAATATTTAGGGGTGAAAACAGTCAAAATTCTTGATTGCTTAAATGTTCCTAGGGGTAAAATGTCACATATTTTCAGATTTTGGCACTTAAAACCCCTTATTTTTCATTGATTTTGAGAAAAATTCATTTTTTGGTCCAATTTTGGCAGAAAATGGCCGTTTTGGGGTGACAAAAATTTTGACTTGCTAATTTCCTGTGAGTGTATGAACATGAAAACTACTGAGTAGTGCCTAATTTTTTATGCTAATTATGTGACAAAGGTACATTTGTGATATTCAAATCATTAAATGGGATAAATCTGTTTCTTTATTTTTGTAACAGGGTTAGAAAGTTGGGGGTCAGGATGACAATTGATTTGGGAAAAAATGAAATTTTCGCCTAATTTTGAGTTTGAAAAAGCCATAACTCCTCAATGGTATTAGCTATTGAGATGCTTTTTGTGTCTTTATGTGCAGTATTTCACTAGCTAAATAGTGGTATAAAACTTGACACAGTTGAATGTACTGACAAAAATTAAAGTAGTAATATGTTACCCCTACCCCTAACATTTCAAGGGTGTGAAAAAAAATAAAGGCCTTCAAAAAAAATAAGTCCTTCAAAACTGTGAGGTTTATGCAAGTTTATGTTTGTTTAGCCCTGAGAGTCCCAGTTTTGAAGGACTTATTTTTTTTGCGCCAATTTTCGCTCAAATTTGAGGACTTTGGGCAGAAATATGCCTGTACAGTGCTATGGGGAAAATTTTCAAGTTGACAATTATGCATTTTTTATGTCAGATTCAGTTTCTACACAAAATTTCACCCCAGAAAATGTTCCTTTAAGTAGGATATCTTTCACTTTAAGTTCCCACCATTCTGTCCGCCAAACGTAAGTCAAAGCTCGAACGCTGTCATAACTTCTTTATTATAAATAAAATGACACATAACTATTTGATTCATAAAGTTACATTCAACAAAATGATTGAAGAGAAAACACACAAGGCACTAGGCAGACTGTTATAGAATGGAGTATGTAAGATGCCATGTCCATAGCTTCGCAGGAGTTTCCGACTAGCAATCAACATGATCAGCACATTCAGAAAAACACAGTTTAAGAGTGAAGATTGTAGTGAGTAACCAGTCCTTTATAAATGTGCTGGCCACTATCTATTATAATATAGTAGGCTTAAACTATACATTGCGAATTAATTAAGTTATTTTAAAATAAAATGTACATGTAAGTTAACTCAAACCGGCAGTGTATATATCGAAAGCAGTGAAATCGGACATTCCTAAGCGAAGATATTGAGTTCGTAAGTTCTGGTATTACAAAATTGGAAATTGAGATATCGTGGGTAAAAAGCTGAAAAGACAAAAAAACCCAACGACAACAACAACATCAACAACAACAACAAAACAAACAGACCAGAACAATTTGGAGTACATGTAATGAATTAAAAGAGTTGACATGAGATTAGGAATTAATGTTTTCTGCTGTTTCAGTGTGCATGTTCTCATCGTTGATGGTTTGGTGGACTGTCATGTAGATGTAAGCGTGATCCTAAAAATGCCTTTCACATTGACCAAAACTAATTACAAGACCTCTTCTACATTGAGGCTGGCTTTCCTTTTTAAAGGGAATTTTTATCTTTCCTTTTTCTTTTTTCTTTCCCTTGTGGGAATTTTAAGAGAGCACTGCATTTGCTCTCTCCTGTGTGGAATACCCATGGTCCTGACTGGGGAAGTGCTTATATCTGACTGGGGGAGGGGCTTATATATGCCCTCTGGTTGTGTCACTAGGTAAAAGTGTGTGCATTTGTACGGAATGAAGCATCTCTACAGGATATAGTACCTGTTGCTCTTGTGCCACCAGACAGGGCCATTACTGTGGTTAAGCAAAGTAAGTGGTCGCCTGGGACGGCAAGGTTTGATGGGCGGCAAAATGATGGCAGATGGGAGCCTGCCTGGGGTGACAACAAAATTACAGCCCCCAAAATGGCTCTAGACTTTAAAAACATGTTAATTTACAATTTCTCTTTTTCTGTCCCATCATTGCTTTTTTGCTGTGTGTCGGGGTGTCTGTCTGTCTGTCTGTCTGTCTGTGTACGGTGTCTGTCTGTCTGCCTCCGTCCCTTTATAGAAAATGCATTAAATTTTTCTCAGTCTTCATCTTTTTCACTCCTGCATCTCACTTCCCTCTCTGTATTATACTGTCTGCCTGATTGGCTTGTATCATCCTTATATTCATGCACAAACTCAACCTATGGAAACATGTTGTCTCACAGCCCCCTTACTCATACACCTCTCCTCATTTACCTCACTTACTCACACCCTCAACCGCCTCCCCTACTCACCCGGTATACTCACACACTCACTCTGTCACTCCCTCCCCCACATGAACACCCCCATCACACACACACACACATTTGTGCTGTCAAGTTCTATATTATTAGATTCAGAAGGCTGCCCATGCATTTCAAGCTTGAACCTGTTCTCAATAAAAGAAACTATAATATTTACAGTAATTTCTTGGCCAAACTGGAACATGCGCGTTGCGTCCATGTAGCGTACTAAGCGTGTACGCAATGTAAGGCGCGTGTATGCTTTCTTCTGTACCGCGTTATATTCGCGCGTGTTTAACGCGGAGCCACTAGCGTTTATAGTGTTCCAGTTTGGCCATGAAATTACTGTAAATATTATAATTTAGGTTACAATTTTTAAGTCCAATAAAACATCAAAAACAACTTTAATACAATTAAGAATCAATTGAATTTAACCAGAAATACAAATTTCACACTTAGAAAAGCTAAATTTTCAAATAGAATAAAAGTGCCTGTAACAGTGGTGATTTGTGCCTATTATATGCCCTATAACACCCTTAAACAGCATATTGTAAGTGCCTGCTTCATTACACACGCACAAAAAAGTCGGCGAGAAAAGCCTTGAATTTGTTTGTATTCTTAGCGGTAATTTGGAAAACAGATGCTTATCGCTTTACTTAATCGGGGCAGTTTTAGTGAAATTCACTATGAATGATATCAGATTAAGAGTGGCTTTAATTCTTTTAAACAGGCAATGTAAAAAGAAAAAAAAGAGTATTGATAACTAGTAGATTCAGCTGTGGTACACTGCAATGTATCACCGATGTGGATCTCTCAATTCTCGTCAAAATCTTATCGCGTTTATTTCTTATTCCTACCCGCTTGCTAATAAAAGAAATACCAGGATTGAATAATTTATATCCCCTTCATCATGTTAAAGTAATAAAAAAACGAACCTTCTTTTGGTTTTAATTTCAAATGTAAAATAGATAAGAGTTTTGGAATACACCATCAGAAACTTATCTGATGTGGAGTGCACGCATGCATACAGTAGTAAAGGAACTCTCCTGTGATTCAAAGCTTACAATCAGCCGATGAGATCTAATCTGATCACAACAAATATCACCACTTCTCCGGTTTTTCATTTTGTTCCCTCAGATTCTGTCGTCATCTACATCGTCGTCGTCGGCCAGGGTTTTTCTTGCTAACTATTATTAGTAATTCATCAAATAACACTGTGGCATTAGGAGGCATAAGGAATCTTGAAACATCATATGTGATCAAGTTGAGGACTCAAATTGTGATTTTCAACTCTTGCGTTATATGCAGTGTTCGAATTAAGGAAAAATAATGGTTGTCTGACGGACAACCGAATTAGTATTTTTGGTTGTCCGACGACTTTGTTAGTTGTCCTGGGCGAACGGACAACCAAAATTTCGAACGCTGGTTATATGACTAGATGGCTACTATGCTAATTGTGAATTAGAAAATATCAAGGGGTGTCACAAGATTGCCTGAATTGATACTTTTATTCCCTGAATTGATACTATTATTCCCTGAATTGATACTATTATTCAATATATTTATACCTGGGGGATCTTGATTTTGGATTGAATAGGGATGTGTGACTGGGATTCTAAAAGAAACACCAAAATACACTAATTTTCTATTATTTCTGTTCAAAATTGCAGTAAATTTTCCCCATTCAATAAAATTTTTGCAAAGGTTTCTAAGAAACAATGAAAGTTTTGCCCTTGCCAGAGATGCCCAAAAATACTAATTTTCTATTATTTCTGTTCAAGATTACAGAAAATTGGTCCCATTCTGTAAACTTTTCACAAATGTTTTTTAAATAACAATGAAAATTTAAACTTGCACTGAAAAAACCTCCATCTTTAATACAGCTTTCTATGTGACCCAAAAAGCCTGAAAAGGCACTCCGAATCCCGACCGCACAGTCCTGTACCCACTTTCCCACCAAGGACCCCCTGGATTTATACTCATTTGATTTGAAATATGATCCTATCAAATGAAATTTTGATCTCAGCATAGTAACTCTGGCATAATAAATTTGTATAAGAATTATCACAATTGTGTCATCATCTTGCAGTAATCTGATTCTTAAAAATTTATTAAATTCTATTATTAATAATCTTATCTCTGATCATTTTCATAACTGTTCAAATTATACTTGTGCGACACAACTTTTATATTATAAATGGACTGTTCCAGTTGAAATGCATACTCCCCATGAGGAAGATTCCTTCGCAGAATGAGTATGAGTAGGAGCAACTTCCATTTGATTTATGCACTCCAGTTGTGGAAGATATATATTGTAGGTAAAACCATATACAGGGGAGTAAGGATTTCAAAATAATTAACCTTTGCCAATGCCATTTGAAAAACATGCTCCCTCTGTAGAAGGCTTTTCTTAAATCTTCCACAGGGGTATGGCAGATTTCAAATAAAATGGCCCATATTCTCTATATCTGTTGCATTCAAACACAGATTTCCATCAATAATTAATAGTTCACCCTTTTCCATAATTATTATCAAAATTTAGGGATCCTATAACACCCTCTTAAACAGGAAGCCCTGTCTGGCCAGTTCTCCACAGAAGAACTGACAATACACCTGTTACTATGATGACAGACCAAACAGAATTTACATGGATACATTTTAACCTTGACTAATTCCCCAAGGAACTTGAACCAAAAGTGGGGGTGAAAATTTTGCTCTCCAAAAGAGTGATAAGATTGAAAATCACCCCAGAGTGAGAATCACTCCTAAAAGAGTAAAAACAACCCCTAAAAGAGTGAAAACTATTCTTTCATGATATAAGAGACTTAAGGCTTATATCCCACATATCATACATTAAAAGAGTGGTTTTCACTCTTTTAGGAGTGATTTTCAGTCTTCTCACTCTTTTGGAGAGTGAGTTTTTCAATCTTTTGCTATGAAATCAAAGGTGCTGATTCTGGATGATAATGTTTTCACATGCTGTACAGTAACTAATACTATATCCCTATTTAGTTTATCTAGGTTATTTGCTGAATTTGTTCCCCATTATTTTTCATTTAATTAAATTTTATCTAAAATCAGCACTAAGAAACAAAAATATCTCCTTCCCAGTGGCATTGTTCACCAGCCTCCATCCAGCAAGCATAGTTATACTTTGACCTCACCCTGTAGGGTATGAGTTTATGTACTCAAAACATGCAAAGTTCATTATAAGAGTGTACAAGTATAGAACTACCTACTGATAGATGATGATAATTGAGATATAAGTACAGTTTGGATTTGCAATGTACAAAATTTGATTTGAGGATAAAATGAAATAATATTAAAAAAGAACAAATATTATCAGGAAAACAATCACAAATATTTATGATTTGGCAAATCTTGGTGTTTGGGTCTGGCCCATTTCCAAATGATTTAAGGGGAAAACATTCCATGTACAACTTTTTCATACAGGTAGTTATGTTAACTTAACAGGGCATTTTGTGATCCACAGCCTCATCTCCCCACTTTTCTCAAAAAAGTTGAGATTTTTATACTACTGGAAACCTCAAAAATTTTCTTGCAGATTAATTTGTTTAGTAAAAATATTGTCAAATTTGAATTACGTTCTGGTGTACCAGAACAATGAATTTCAAATGGAATAACCTGAATGGTGACTCTATTTGAAATCTACATCCCCTATGTGTGAGATTAAGGTCATGTTTTCCATAGGGGGTGTATGGGTTTCAACTGGAATAGCCCAATTGTAGTACACTTGCAATTTTAAATAGGTACACCCTGTAAAACTAAGACCTAAAGACCTGTAAAACTAAGACCTAAGACATAAGACCTGTAAAACTAAGACCTAGGACCTGTAAACATGGTAAAACTAAGACCTGTAAAACTGAGACCTAAGGAAATTTGATTTATAGTAATTATAGATCTGTTGTTGTAACAATAGTATGTTATTGCGCTATCACTATGGACCGCAATGGCCTCATCCCGGTGGCATAATTCAATAACCTCAATTAAACAATCATTCAGCAAAATTTGACCTCAAGTTGCAGAGTATGAGTTTTTGTACTCAACATTTCAAAGGTCATAGAATGAATGTACAAATGTATTGGGGATAAAGAACTGTGCCCCTGATAGATGAGCATGTTGTGGATCCTAGTGTATTATCCCCCACTCGACAACAACAGTGTATTTATGCGGGGAATTAAACCAGGTGAAGGCTACTCCGAGGTACAGATAGCACATCAATGGGCCATTCCATTAGAAATCGTCCATACCCATGTAGAACAGTGCATGTATAAGATTTGATAAAAGTCTTCAACAGAGGGAGTATGTTGTTCAAATGGAATTGGCTAGGGTTAATCATTTTGAAAACCATCCCCCTGCTTGGCTTTGCCCAGATACAACAGGAGTGGGTATGTTAAATGAATGTTGCCTAATTGTCTATTCTCTTTGAAATCCATACTCCCTCTGTGGAAGACTTTAGCTGAATCTTCTGCAGAGGGAGTGTGGATCTCAAATGGAATAGCCCAATGGATTATAGTTTATAAAACTAGATCATGAGAGCAAAATCACTACATCTTTTAATCCAAAGAAGGAAAGAAAAACATGAGATATCCATCATGATGAAGGTCGCTTTGAATCTGATGGTGCCTGGTGGAAAAATAAGTGAAATTTAATGTTTTAGTTAATTTTATAGTTGATCATTTAATACAAGAACAAACACTATAACCTTGAGCAATAATATTTTTATAAAAAAATCGGCTTTTATATTGTGAGCATTATTAATATATATTTTATATTGTTATCTCTTTTTTATGAATACGGCTAAACAGATTATGCCTTATCACCAGGGACAGGCGATTTGCGCGGAAAAAAATAGCAAATTGCGCGGAACTTTTTTTTTTCAGTGCAAATCATGTATCCCTAAATTGCGCGGAAAGAAAGTTCCGCGCAAATCGCCTGTCCCTGCTTATCACATCATATATATGTTAGTGCAAGGCACGAGGAGAAGAAAGTGATAACTAACAGTTTGAAAATTTAGGTTAAGATGATCTCAGCAATATCCATGTCATAACTCAATTGAAGTCATATGATAGGCCTACCTCAATTATATCTATAGGTGTGTTCAGATACTTATAGAATTCTTGATGATCGGCGTACTTGAGAATTGCAATTCTTGAGTCCACACGGCTCCATTGAAGACTGGAATCCTCAAGTTTTGTGATGCCTGATGATGTTGGCTTTGGAAGTACAGCCGGAGGCTCATTGTACTACTAGTGGCATACTGTGGAAGTAGCGCTGGAAGACCACTTGAAAATCACTTGGGGAAATCACAACATCCCCTAAATTTCTTGGAGAGAAATTTGGGGCAAACTTAGGGACTGGAATCCTCAAGACTGTTCACACAGCAGATTTTCCAAAATTTCTGCTCGAGAACTGTGTTGCTTTTTATGCTCTCCATGTGAACGTGTCTTATAGGGTTAGCATCTGTAGCAGTTGAGATTTGATTATGAATTTCCTCTCTCTTGGTATAGGCCACCAGTAGTGGCCTTCTTTTCCTTGTTCTTAGGCCAAGAAAAAAAATTGTTTGCTTGCCCTCAATTGAATTTTAACAATTGGGTCGGTCGGTCGGGATTTTTTTTTTTTTTAATTACTAGGAAACTCTAATGTTTGTATTAATTAAGGCTCAAAATATGAAAAATCAGACAATTTTGGTGTCAAAATGAATCAACTAATATTAGAAAACAACTAAAATGTTGAACACAAGCTCTAAAATACTTTTTTTTTACATCTTCAGAATGCAAAAATTTGAAAAGAAAAAAAAACTTTTTCAGGAATTTCCAAAAATAGGGTCGGTATTCTTTTCTACAGTAAATAGAAAAAAAAACCTTTTTTCTGATTTCCAAAATTAGGGTCGGTCGGTTGAGGGCAAGCAAACAACTTTTTTTTTTGGCCTTATCTTCAATTATATTTCTTTCCATATAGACCAGCATGCTTAAAAAGGTTTTAAGCCTAGATTGAGCATTTTGCTTGAGCCTGATCCCGTCAGGACTCAAGTTTTGTCTCCATACGGTTTCAGTTGATTTGCATTCACCACATGCGTTTGTATTGTTTAATACATCATATCTTAAACACATTTAATGTTGGTGTAACTCTTTCATATCTTTGTTCCGAATTTCAATCTAAATATAGGAGGGACCTACCCTCAAAAGAAAGATGTAAAACATTGAGGTTTTGGTACAAAATGGAATATGTTGGAACTAACATGTGTTGCAAAAATCACTGAAAATAAGCTTAATCAGCACTTTTATCAAGGCAAACATAATAATCTTGGTCCTAATGGCATTGTAGTTCAATGCAACATGAGTTTTTGTACCCAACACATCCAAAGGTCATTCTTTGCAGGTAGAAGCATATTGGGGTTAAGGAACTGTGTCCCAGAGATTCTCAGAATCTCATGTCTT
This sequence comes from Amphiura filiformis, assembly GCF_039555335.1. Lineage (NCBI taxonomy): Eukaryota > Metazoa > Echinodermata > Ophiuroidea > Amphilepidida > Amphiuridae > Amphiura > Amphiura filiformis. The sequence continues at coordinate 62,932,332 of NC_092643.1, forward strand.
AGACCAAAAGAGTGAAATATTCACTCTCCAAAAGAGTGAGAAGAGTGAAATCACTCTTTCAAAAAGAGTATTGTCCCTTATATCATACCTTGAAAGAGTACTAGTTTCAACTCTTTTAGGAGTGGTTTATCACTTTCACTCGTTTGGAGAGTGAATTTTTCACTCATTTTACTTTAGGAAAGTATGGTCTTTACAGCACTTATCCGACACTTTACTTGGAATCCTACTTACAACTTAGACACATTTTTGGCCTCCGCTGCAAGTCATGCTATTTCAGTTGAAATCCATACACCCCCTGTGGAAGACATGACTTTAATCGTCCACACAGGGAGTGTGAATTGCAAATTGAGTCACCCAAATGGGTGGCTCCATTTGTAGACCCACCCCCTGTGTTGGAGATTAAGATCATGTATTCCATAGGGGGTATGTGGATTTCAACTGGAATAGCCCATTAACTGATCCATCTTATTTATTTACTCCCAAATGGTTAACTTATTTTGTGTTACGGTGATAGTAAGATTCAAACAAATTCATTATTTCTAAATGTTGCTAAATTTTTTGTGAAATTCTTTGCACAGTTTCTACATACAGGAACTATTTTCATTTCACAAAATACTTGAAATGCTGAAAAACTTAAGAAAAGAGTTAAAACCATCAAATGTACCCTTAATTTGAAATGCATTCAGTCAGTATACATAAGAAGCATGCGTGAGCAAGCTATTTTTCGTCTCTCCCCATTGTATAACAGGAGATTCAACACAACTACTAACATACACGCTGCGCAGGTGGACGTCACAAGATGGAAAGAAATTTATCAGAGTTATCAACTGATGACAAAGATAACTGCATGCCTGGCGTTATCAGACGGCAAAGCAGCGATCGAAAAACGTGATATGCAAATTCCGTACCAATGCCAATGATATATTAGAATGTAGCGAGATCTCATGAGTGGGTGCTGTATACAGAGCTTTTTTCTAGTGCAGTCAATTCACAGAGGGATTGAGATTTCAACTTATTTTCTGCCGAGATGCGACTTGAGACACAAGCTTTTAAAACTTGGATGGCTCAACGACAATCTCATCCAACAAAATGCACTTTTATCGTTTTTCACATCAGATTAGAATGTGTCCCTTGCCGATAAATGCGTGCAAATATTAATGTGGTTGAATGTGAAAAAGAATGAGAGAACAGTGTAGGGATAAAGTCTAGAAACAATTTTCCCAGCAATGATGCTTATTATGTTACTGATCAATCTTGATGTGTTGGTGAAGTTTTCTCACGAGAGTGTTTGCCCACATGTTTGTTGGCATATTGTATATTTGGAGATTTAATGAATTTGTTTTTTCTAGGTTTTTACTTAGGAAAAAGTGACACAAGATTGTGTAAAACTTTTTGTGCACACTAACAGCTATTAAAATGTGCAGGGAATCTTGTTGGAAAATCTGTGTGTGAAGTTTTGAAAGTTCTGAATTATAAATCAATCAGATCAATAAACTCTTATTTCAGTCAAATGAAATGAAACCCAAGAAAATCAAATCAAATTGAATATCAAGTCAAATCAAATCAAATTGAACCAAAATCAAATCAAACTGAATTGAATCAAATCAAATTAAACCAAATCAAACCAATCAAATCAAAATTACTAGCTGAATTCAGAAACTTTGACATGGAATACACTACAGTGTATTTTAAGCTTTTAATTTATTTTTTTTTGATTCGCGAAATTAAATTGCCGCGAAAATGTGGCTTATTGATGATTCGCGAAACTAAGTTGCCGCGAAATTAAAGTGTTTTACAGTATATCAATTCAAACCGACATCAAATTTAATCAAATCAAATCATAAATAAAAGCAACCAAGTCAAATTAAAGACTAATCAAACCAAACCAAATCAAGGCAAGTCAAATCAAATCCAAATCCAAATTAATTGATTTTGATTGCTGATTTTGTTTTCAAAAAAATAAATTCAAAGTGTCGAAATATTTTCAAGCTCTCTGTGATTTTCAAGCTCTCAGTTAACTGACCACCTTACTTCAAAAGTCTGCCTGTTTTTTTTTCATCACCTAACCCAAAATTACACAATTCTGAATCATTTCTCCCATATCTCTTCCCTATAAAAATTACACAATTCTAATATCTTAAAAATTCCAAAGTCATTCGCTATCATGACTTTATTTATAATAAGAAATTCCAACTTTATAGATAACACATACGGAAATAAATACCCTGGGGATTATTAGCAACCCCTATCTTCAGAAGAAATAAAATCCTTATCTTTTCCTATGAAGACCAGAAATACCAGAAACGAATGAAAAACACTTTGATGCCAGAAATAGCATTTGAACCTGTTTATCCAGATTGATAAACTGTCTAGTTCTATACCCTGTACATCATGACATGCGCCCTTCCTGGAAGCGTTACATTAGAACACCTGAGCGAGAAGTGCACAGATAGCGGCCGCTTGCATTAGACCTGGAACTAGAAGGGAGGGAGGGTCCTTGGAGGAAGGAATTATGTTGAAGTGCTGAACGAAGCTAAGGGGAAGAACCTAGTTATGGCCAATTTAAGCGCTTATCCAAACACTCGTCAGTAATCATAGATGTAAATTGGAGTAAATACATGGTAGGCTGAAGAGATATGGGTCTTTAGGGTACTTGTTGTGATCAGTGATTCAGTGAAAATTACAGCAATTAATTAGCATGTCAATTTGGTTTTTCGGGTGGGTTTGCTGTATGTCATTTAATAGTACAGAGTTATGATGGCAAGATTTGGTTGTACAATGTATGTGGATTCCGAAAACTTCAGTAAAAACAATTGTACAAGTTTGATGATAACAAAAATGGGCCATGTCAATACAGATCAGGGGCGTTCCCAGAAACCAGGCCCCCCGGGGGGCTGAAGTCTGAACGGAAAATATTTAAATGTTGAACATTGGCCTGTCAGCGCCACAGTCGTGGTTGCGCGACAAGGGGGTGTCAGAATTAGGAAATTTTTTAAAAGTGAAAGCCCCAATGAAGCCATTTGATGCAACATTTTTACACATACCGTAAAGGTAGCATATGTGCTTATTATCGAACGCTTTTGAAAACATGAAATTGTACCAGTGTCTGGCGCTTTACCAACTGTGCTATGTGGTTGAGACACAAATTTGTAGGTTTACTTGTTCGTATATAACTATGTGTATTAATGATTTGCTTTAAAACCCTTTACACTTTTGTTTGCATGTTTTAAAAGTGCTCGGTAGTAAGCACATACATGTATGCTAACTATCAAGTTTTTACGGTACGTAGGTTATTTTCGGAGCATATATTTTACCAGATTTCTAACTGAGCCTCAAATTTTAGTTAATATGAACACGCATGTTCAATAACTCGCAATCAAAGCCTCAATGAAGGCATGTGGTCAAAGAACCACTGCGCACCCCATGTACTCAGGGGGTGTCTGAGGGGGGATGTGCACCCCTCAGAATTAGAAAATTTGTTAAAGTGAAAGCCCCAATGGAGCCATTTGGTGCAACATTTTTACATATTTATTGGTTATTTTCGGAGCATATATTTTAACAGATTTCCTTTTCTTCATTTTATCCCCAAATTTTTCATTTCAAAAATACCTAAAAACAATTTTAATGACTTTAATATCCTTCACTTTTAGGCATTTTATACACAATTTTAGATTTTTACACTTTCGCTGGGATCACTGAATAAGCCTTTATCTATCCTGTATGTAGACGATTCAAGAGAAAAGTGTTTTTGACAATAATTAAAAGAACCCCAAAATGGTTCTTTCTGGCCTTTCCAGAATCTTGTTGATGTCAATCTAAAATTGCCTTTTTTCCTGGCCTTTCCAGAGCCCTTTTCAGTTCGTCATAGAACCATTATGGTTCTACATAACTGAAGAACCATTTTAGATGCTACATGTTTTTAAAACCTTCATTTCTAAGACCGTTCAATGAGTAGGTTATTTTGTATCACCCATATCATTAATCTGTGAAAGTTAATTTTGCAAATAGTTTCTTACTATGGAATTTTATACAGCATAAATTTCATGCTTATTTATCCATATAAAATAACAAAAACTTGCAACAAAAGCAAGCATTGTTTCATTTATAAAACTTGCTTTGGAAATTAAGTGTACTTTATTCAACTCAGAATATCAAACATATGGTGTAAATCAGTGATGCAAGAAATAATAAATAGTGCAAAAAAACTACCAGTTTTTGTGTTGAGTATATTGAAATCAGATAACATAATGCAATAGGCTCTTCAAATTGAAATCCATACACCCCTTGTGAAAGACATGACCTTAATCTCCCACATGGGGGAGTATAGATTTCAAAAGAAGTTGCCTATTCAGGTAACCCCATTTGAAATGCACACTCCCTATGTGGGAGATTAAGGTGATGTCTTCCATAGGGGGAGTATGGATGTCAACTGGAACAGCCTGTTATACAGACAATATCCTATACTTTTGATTATTAGGTCAGATTGTTAGAAAATTGGGGATTTGGTACAATCTTATCAAGACTTTATCACTCCGTCACCGTAGAAACACGCTTCTGTTGTATTATGTACACACACAGAAAAATGGTTTTAGTTAGTTTTTTTTCATGTGGCCTGGATCAGCAGAATGACATCGCGATAAGAAATGCCAGAGATAACCTGATTATTACTAATTAAGCCTAATGATAAGAATCATCCATAAGCCTAGTTATTAAGGCCCAATCACTAAACCACATCTGAGGAATAGTTAGACTATAGTTAAAGGAAGTTGTACGAAATGCATCATTTCGAGGCAATTGATTGAATGCACAGGGCGGTACATTATTATATGTGTGCTATGACAGTATATAGTTGATCATGTAAAGACAATCCAATAATATATCAATTAGTGTATAACTTATGTAATTTGTATAATTAAACGGTTGATGTTTTAATTGATATTCATCGTATGTGACATGATCTGATACAATCGGGCCAATTAAAGGAGGCGTTGATGAAATTTGAGTTAGTATCATCATCACCTTACCCATTAACCAAGTATTCTACCACTGAAATCTTTACATCCTAACTTTTGAGTCTAAGTTGCCAAATGTTGTTTTATTGTTTTTTGCTCTCTACTATTGCCTACAGTTTGTATCCTAATTTTGCTCCTTTGATGTTTTGTTTTGCCTTTCTTAGACTTGACAGGATTGTAATAAATCAGACTTCATACAGCATTTGTTAGTCAAAGTTTTCATCCTTGGTATCATAACTAATTTGGACCTGCTGAATCCAAAAAGTGTGCTTAGCAAGCTGGGGGGGAGGAGGATACTCAAGTTTGGTTTGAGTAGGGGTGTGCCACTGAGAATTTGAAAGTGGACCCATTAATATACCAATATATCAAGAAATTTGGACCCATCAGTATACCAACATTTTTGGCCAAAATTAAGACAAATTGTCTTAATTTTTACAACTTTTCCCCAAATTTCTAAAATTGAGCTAAATGTTGGGAAAATTTTGAAGAATTGAAGTGCCCAATCAACATTTATAAAAAGTGTTACACCTGTTTTCAAAAATAAAGAAAAAAATATCATGTACAGGCTGTATCAAAATGATTGGTATACAGACTGTATCAAAATGATTGGTACGCATCAATTATGATGTTTATTGAAAAGCCTGCCTCTTCCAAATGTAACATTTGATACTCTTGAAATGTCCAGAATGTATAGTTTATGACTTGTTATACAATTAACTACAAATTATGGATCTTGCGTTGATAATCAATGGACCTCATTCCCATAGCCAAAGTACGGTGTAATAATGCAAATACAACATGGTTTATATCACGGAAATGGGGCAACTATTTTCCCCCCATACTTTCTATGGGCTTACCACCCCTCACCCTCCAGATTCGGGGTGATAAGTCTGTAAGCCAGTACCACAAGAAAATAGTTTGCCCTATCCCCTCTAACTATAGTACCACACCCTGTTTGTTTGGATATTCACAAAATGTTGACCTATTTTTGTGCCACCCTGTATCCAGTTAATCAGTACATATGGTTTAATAAGTTGAGTGTGTAGATAGCAATATTTTCCATGGCAATGTATACTCAGATTCGAGCCAGGAAGGAAGGGTGAAGAAAATATAGCCGAGATAAGATCAAAGCTCACTGATCGTAATCAAGGAAAACATGTAATGTTTGTAAATGTAAACATGCGAGGGGAAAGAAAAGTTCTTGTTGGCGACCAAACAAGTTGGATTGATTATTTTAGCTGGTTATTTATGAATTTGAGTTTATAATTGTGTGGCAAAAATAGCAGAATTAACATGCTATAGGAAAAAAATGCTAGGGAATGATGTAATATTGCAACTATCACTAAGATTAATGTCATGATTTATTGCATATATTCTTAAAGATTTTTAAAACCTTGTTGTACATGTACAAGTGAATTATCAACTATGTCAGTTTATTTTAGGGTATGGTTTATTTTGTATTTTAGGGGATGTTTGTACTTGTGAAATAAAGTGTCAAATTATACCAAGGGTCAAATAATTAATTAAGTCAGAACTTTCAGCTTTCAAAATTTTATTTTAAAGTGAATGTTTCCTTGGAATGGCCAAGTGACAAACTACTGTTAACAAATTCAAATATAAAATGATGAAAAATACAAATAAAATTTCTGGGAAGTTAGAATATTGCTCTGTCGCGTCAAACTTCCCTACCCCAGCAGCATTCAGTGTTGGCATAATGCTGGGGCCAAGCCTAATTTACACATTTAGACATAATTTAAAAGACTAGTTTGCCTTAAGGGATGGGGTATGAATGTTTGGACAGTATTTATTGTGGGACATTAGAGCTGACATCAAATAATTTTGATTTTTTTAAATTGGCGATATAAAACACATTTTATGGCAAATGATTAAAAATTGATATTTTTGATATTTAACAAAGTAAACTTTATAAATCTGATGATTTATACTTAAAGTGTATGTAGGTGGGATGAAAAGCCGATGATCAATTGAAAATTTTGACCTTTCATATTGAAGATATGGATTTTGTTTTCCAAAACACCAAAAAAAATTAGGTCTTTTTGGGAAAAAATCCATATCTTCAATATGAAAGGTCAAAATTTTCAATTGATCATCGGCTTTTCATCCCACCTACATACACTTTAAGAATATATCATTAGATTTATAAAATTTACTTCAAGGACTGTTATATATCAAAAATGTGAAAAATATCATATTTCAATAATTTGTCATAAAATTTGTATTATATCGTGAATTTCAAAAATGAAAATTATTTGATATCAGAAAGACATTCTTTGTATTCAGAATGCAATTCGATATTTATGTTGTGCTCTCATGTCCCACAAAAAATACTGTCGAAATGCTCAAAACGCTCATTCCAGATCCCTTGAAAAGTACTGTAATTTTTCACCATTTTCTGTGATTCCTTTTCTCCAATGAACTTGAAGGCACCAAATGAATCTACCTTCTTTTTATGCGCTACTAACCAATCAAGGGGTGTGTGACAGTGACGTCATACGCAAACTATTTTTTTAATTTTTAATTGTAGGTCAGGTATTATCATAGATTTTAAAATCTATGGTATTATGTTTCCATTAAAAGTCCTATTGGAAGAAAAAATATTTGCAATTGCTTATAATCACAATTTCACAATCACGATCAGTGAATCATAATTTCGTGAATCAACCTCACTCTCTAAATTCATGAATTTTATTTATGCAAACATTTCATGTTTTAGTATTTCATGTTTTAATAGTATTTCATTCATATTTTGGCTTGTACCCCATAGTGTCCCTTGTAGCAATGGAGGAAGTTTGAAGGAAAGTTTCAATTTGTCATGGAAAGGGAAATCCCTGACTTGTATGGTACCACAGGGACTTCCCCAGGGACTTTCCTTAGATTTGGTGTCAAACCTTTATATCTTCTGCAAGGATCATGTATAAAGGCATAGAGCATGGTAAGGCCTAAAAAAAGTTCATATTGCCGTTTCCAATTAACTGACCCCAAAAAACTGAAAAATAGGGTGGTTTTTTTTATTGATTTTTTTTCCATATTTGAATTTTCATATTTGGTCTAACATTTGCTCAAATTGGCTTGTACCAGAAAGACACATTTATTTCAAGGGCCTGTTTTCCTGACATTTTATATTAACATTATTTCAGCATTTTGATAATAATAAAACTAAAATTTAATGAAAATCTTTAAACACAATGTGTGATGATACCCAAATGGTTAAGATACCTAAATAATGGCCCATAACACACATGTTGTGGCTACAATAGCATTATGAACAAATTTTATATACAACAGAGAGTATTAATTTCATTTAAAAAATAAGAAATATGATGGATGCATTTTTTTTTTCAGGGAAAAAGTAACAAAAATTGTATTTGAGAAACAAGATCAGCTTAAATATTTACCAATATCTTTATTAATTAATTTGTATAAAATTGACCTTTAAAACATTATCATTATCTTTTATTTCCTTGCTATCAGTTTTATCTTTGTAATCTTTATCTTTATATTTGCAATATTGATGCTTTATCAGGATATCACTGATCTATATCTCTTATTTTATTGTCAGCATTTTATTTGGTGGCTTCAAGTTCAAATACCAATAGTACTTTAATGGAGACATACATTGCCAAAGCATATTTTGTGTACGGTATGTTCTCTGACAAAATGTGTACATGCCTTCTGTGTAGTGACTGCATACTTCACAGAAGCTCCGATCTTAGCGACCGGCTGCTATTAACAGCATTTTGTGGTATCGATCCCGGTGGGTTCAGTTTGTATTTAAAGGTAGGACGTATGACCGTTCCAGGATTTGAAAATGACCCCTATTTCACGGGGAATCGAGGACATTTGCTGCAATTTTACCCCCTATTTTGCGCGAAATCAAGGAAAATTTGCCCCCAAATACCTCCCCTATTTTTATCATTTCGAGGATGCATTTTCATTTCACCCCCTTATCACAAGGAATCGAGGACAATTTTCCGAAATAAATACCCCTATTTTTACCATTTCAAGGACGCTTTTGAATTTCCTCCCTATTTCACGGGGAAATGAGGACAATAACGAAAACTGTAGCGGTAAAACGCGGACGAAAGTCCTAGAAATACACCCTATTTTTCATTTCAAGGACAATTTTGCTCCAAAACACCCCTAATTTGAACAATCGCGAACAATTTTGTCCTCGAAAATTCGGCGGACATTTCTTGAAAAGTACCCCTAATTGGAACCATCATGAGTACACATTGTCAGTGAAGACTGAACCCACCGGGGTATCGATTGGTATAATTTTTTTCAAGTTGTGCGTAGTTCACAACATCATCATGTTTGTAGGATGATTTGGTACTTACAAATGCACATGTCTTGTCCGAGAATTAAATGTAGCAACAGTATGGTAGAACAATTTACTAACATGTCCAATTTTATCCTCAATGCAAAAATCTTATTTTTAATGATTTTTAAACTGCCTGATTTGGCAAATGACTGATAGTGCCTTTAAGTTTTTAAAATGGAGGTTATTGTTAGGGTTATCTTTATTGTCTAGGATTAGGATTATCAGGTACATGGTTAAGGTTATGATTAAAATTGAGTTTAGGATCAGGGTTAGAGTACCATTAAGACTATTACAGAAGTAAGTTGTGATTTTATCATCCTTGAGTAGATATGCACAAAAAAAGTTTATTCCCCACATTTCATTTGATTCCAATATTGTATTGCAAGTTACCCATGTTTTATTACATGGCTCATGCCACTGTGATTTTTTTGTTCTGTTTAATAAATATAAACTTAAATTTAAACTGAGCGAATGAATCTGCAAGAATTTTTTTGCACACAAACATGTAGCAATAAGTTTCCAGTGGTATAAAAATCTCAACTTTTTCTTAGAAAAGTGGGGGATGAAGCTATGGATCACAAAATACCCCTTAAAATTAAAAGCATTTGTAAAATTTATAAAATGTGCATTGTGAAAAATTAAAATATACCAATTTTTCAAATGCACAGTACTTCAACTTTCAAACAGTCACCTTGGCACGATGTAGGTATCCATGCAAAGCAGGAAAACTGTAGAGAATTAGTATTGCTAGACACTTGCAAAAGATGGTAATCTTGATGAATATCTCTTATCTCTCATTTTAGCTCTCTGCTGTGTCTTATCTTTCCTATCTTTGACTCTTATCTTTGCATTCATCCTGTGTTAGATTGAATGTTACTATGGTAACTCAGGTCATGGGTCATTGCACTGTATTCAGAGGTAACCTCAAGATTTAATCATTCATTCTATACGTGGAAATCCTGCAATATTATTTCTTGCAATTATTTTATTCGAATATAAATAAATGTGGAAAGCAAAGTTTATTCAAAATTGACACAACTGCAAATAAAATGTTCATATAAAAGGGATAGCTCCTGCAATGTGTATGGGCCTATGACAGATTGGGTAACTATAAATAAAATTCTTGTGAAAGGGATGGCTCCTGCTATGTATGGGCCTGATGAGGGTTTGGGTATCTGTAAATAAATTTCCTATAAAAGGGATGGCCCCTGTCATGTGTGGGCCAGGGTTTGAATTTCATATCCACATGCACTGTACATTCCGTGTTTAGATAGTATCTCCTTGAGTGTATGACTTGCAGTGATCTTTATACCATTTGGAAATGGGAATATGCCTAACTATGCCAATAGACCTATACCTATGCTGTGCTACAGAACTTTTTCAGCAATAAATAAAGAAGAAAAAAATCTGTTATAAGTTGACTTTATTGCCAAAAAGTGGATTTATTGGACATTTTCAAACATCAGTCCTATTTTAATTTTCTTTAAAAATTTGAACCTCTTTAGGCACTGACATATTTTCAACATATTTTCAAATCTTTTTTTTTTTGCATTGGCGGTGCAGCGTAGTAAGGTCTGTCTGCCAAATTGGGCTATTCTAGTTGAAATCCATACCTTATCTCCCACACAAGGGGTATAGATTTCAAATTGAATCACCCATTCAGATAACTCCATTTGAAATCTATACTCCCTGCATGGAAGATTGAGGTCATGTCTTTCATAGGGGGTATATGGATTTCATGTGGAATAGCCCAACCCACCATTAAAATAGATAAAAGATCATTTTGTGAGATAATCAAAGACCACTCCCAGCTACCAGAATGTCATTACTGATTAAAACAAAGGAAATTTCCAAACAATTCCAAAAGTCTGTTACATAAAAACTAGTGTATCCTGCTTTGTGGGGAGTATTCACATGACTTCATTATCATCAAAAAAGTAAAATTACTGATTAAGTTTCAGTTTCTACGATAATGCACTATAAAAGATCAAACAATCAGGACACACACATACCGTAAACGTTCGCCTAATGGCGCTACGGAGTTCATGGAAATGAGAGCGCGCCATCCCTGTAAAAGCCGACTATTATCACTGATCATTAAGGGTACGTGTAGTTAAAGGGTTAAACCTATCTACACATACAATTATGAACAAGATCGAACAAACTTGTTCATGATAATGCGGTAATCATTCACCTGATACGTTGTGGCCCAGTGAGCAGAGCATTAGACTACAGTGCGAGGATAAAGAGCACTGGGGGAGGGGATTGAGGGTTTGAATCTCATGCAGTTATTTCTGACAGATTATGATGTCTGTCAATGTTTTTTTTTTCTGATTTGAGGAAATTTTATTCTCTATTTCCTTGATTTTATCTTTAACATTGTTTATATAATTTTATTATTTTATCTTGTATGTGTCTTTTTTCATGATTCTTTGTTTTTATCGTTTCATTTGAGAGTAACTCAATCCATTCAATCAAATGTTGTAATGAACCTATTTGATTGTATAGGCATTTGTTATGTGTGTGAGACGAACTGTCAAGCGTCATGACAAGTCTTTCAATTCGCATGAGTGTCCTTGCCTATGCATCAGTGGTCATAAGAGGTATATCATTTTATTCGAAAGGGGGGGGGGGGACCCAAAATATACGGGGTCATAAAGTCTTGGAACGAATAATAGGAGGGGGTCATAAAATGTTTTATGACAAAAATGTTTGGAGTCACCCGATGACCACAGAAAGTGTGTTATTTTATTCAAAAAGACTGATTTCAATACAATTTTGGGGTTTGGGATCATAAAATTTGTGTTGCGAAATAGGGGTCCGCAATTTTATTGACGCAGACTTTTTGTAAATTAGGGACCCCCATTCAGAAAAAAATGATAGCCCTCTAAGAGGATTCAAAAGATAACCTCTGCCCCAATAATCCCTAGCTATATTTGTTTGAAACTGTTCCACGGAGGATGTATCATAATAGGCTCAGTCTTCAAATGATATAAATAAAATTTGAATGAGTGAACGAACAAAATCATACAACGACCAACTGAATAGAGGCTGTGCATATGACGTATCATCCCGTAAATATGGCGGACTACTCAAATGCATTCAACAAAATCATGATTGCATCTACCGCGACAGTTCGTCTCACACACATAACAAAATGCACTTCGATCAAATAGGTTGATGACAACATTTGATTGAATGGACTGCACTGCGCCATGATTACGGGGAAGAAACCGGTTCAAATCCTTTGTTTGGAGCCAATCGATAAACGCAAGGCCTCTATAGCTATCATTGAATACTGGCTAGGATTCCACAACACAATGAGAACATGTTATAAGGCGCTTTGAAAGGCACACAATACCCCAATGGCTTTCCATATTATGTGCACTCAACAACTATTCAGTATCGAAGCCCGGTATCGAAGTTACGTAATGTTACTATGTCAACGGGATCACGCGCTTAAGTAATGAACCACGATCGAAACAATCAGTACACAAAAAGGCATACCAAAATAGCGTGATCGTAATGATCGCCATACAAACAGTGCTTGGTTCCGATACCATCACGGAGTTACGTAACTACTTCGTGGTCTGATAGTTATATGATCAATGGTCTAATCTACTTGGGTTCGATCCTTTTAAGAAAAGAAAAAATAGCTGATCATTTATAATGCATAAATGCATAAAGTAATGTAGTTACACATTTTGAAACATTGAGGCCGTTCTATTTTTCAAAGGTCATTTAACTGTTAAATGTAGTGGAATATATCACGCATTGATAGGTAGCATGTGGAGCAAATTTTGTCAGCGGTTTTTGTTGCCGTTTGTTCAGCAGTGCCTATTTATCTAAAAAAATAAGAAAATAAAAATTCACAATATTCGTTCGTAAAATGGGGACAAAATCCAAAAACATTTCTTGACCCTTCTTCACATAAAAGTGGGGGCAGAAATCAAGATTCGAACAAGTACCATTCACCATTCAAGGCGCACCTCTACCGACTGAGCTAACGGGTCAGACAATAGAAGGTGTAATTTTGAACTGAAGAATATTAAAAAATATGAAGAAATTACAATGTTATAAAAAGATTTACCAAAATGAGTATGAATCGATTTACAAATTAAGTCCAATGGCACTTTTAGAAAGAATACCAAGAAACCCCAAAACATTTGCTGCTCTAGCAACTAACCTAGTGACCTAAAGTATTGGGTCATGTCACGATATTTTTCTGAGGCATTATGTCCAGGTTGCTCAATTTAACATACACGTATCCTTAATGCTGTTGAGATTTTACAAGGATGGCGCTCTCACATTTCTAAGAATCCAAAAGCGCCATTAGGCGACCGTTTACGGTATTTGGTTACAGGTCCATAGTCTGAAGGGTCATTATTCCGAAAACCCTATACTTACAGTAACCCTAAGAAAGCATTAACTTCACCCTAACCCTAACCTAAGCCCTAATCCCAAAATCCAGGGATTTTTGGCATATTGAAGTCTAGTCCCGAAACATCCTACACAGGCCCACATTGATGTGGATATCAAGGTAGACGTTGATGCAGATCCTTTATGGTGCTACATTTGATCTGGATTAAGGAAGTACCACTTAAATGCAGATTTAGTAATCTGTGTAGTGTACAGATGTTTTGGGGTGTTCAGAGTGAACGGTTGAAATCACTTTTATGTTAGATGCAAGTTCACATTGGTCTGGATTTAGTGTCCTATTTGTATGCAGAGGCCTTGTGTGTGTTCAAAGTACTTTAACCCCAACTCCCAACCTGCTTTTGCCTATAAAGTGGAAGGAAAGGAGGTAGGGAGGAAGGAAGAAGATGAATAAAAAAGTTGTTTTACCCACCCGGGGGTCGACCCACCGAACCCTTGGGTGCCAACCAGCTGAACGCCTATATATATAGCATGCCACGCATGTGACCATTGCCCCGTCAATGTTTTCCTGGGTATGTAGCTAGTTGGCATGATTGCACAATCAGATCACTTTGTGCTGTATGGTTTAGTAGCATCAGGTTAGCTATTGTCTTGACATCACTCATGATATGCTGTAATTATTAGTTTGAGGGGCTAGTGTAAGAACGCTCTGTCCGCAATAGCTAGCTGCCGGGTGTCATATTGCCATTCAATATAGAATGCAGAAATTGTCAAATAAGGCAGCTATATCAGTGGCGTGTCCAGGGAGGTGCTTTGGGGGCTGAAGCCCCCCGCACTTTGTTAAAAATCATGTAAAATCAGCCGTTTTTTGGCGAATTTAGCCATTAAGCCCCCTGCATAACTCTGAAAGTCCCTCTGAGCCCCCTGCAGGAACAGATCCTGGACACGCCGGTGTATATGTAGGTATGGATACCATGTGTCATATAGAATGCAGAAATTGTCAAATGTCTATGGGGCAGCCATTGCAGATATGCACTAATCCCTTGATTTTTGGGTTTGATGTGCAGCACAAAAGTACAGGATCCAATGATGGTTCATCAAAGTTCATCTATCAGTATCAGAGTGATAAGGTTGGAGTTTATCTTCCACTTGAAACTGACAGAAAGTGGCACTTTCCTGTAGGGTTTGATAAGAAAAAGTATCACTATTGTTACTAGGGAAGATAGCAAAGGGAACTTTACTGACCTCGCTTGATTACATGGGGATATTGTGCCGTTTTATTTTGTTTTTGATTGTCCCAAAGAATCATATTAAATAACTGGTGATATGGGAATAGATTTTAGGCCTATGGAGATTATTGGATAGATATTAGGTTATAGAAACTACCTACTTATCTTAAATTTGCCCTATTGAACTTGGGCGTGTACTTTATTTCTTGTACATTCAACTCAAGATTTTGAGTATTTTAATTTTTGTGAGAGCTTGGTTCTGTGAAGAACTAAAAAGGGTTCTGCATATACTAGAAAAAAATCAATGTAGACCTGAAAAGCCCAGCATGAACCAGACAACATCCAAGTATGTAGGCAGCAGTTACAAGCTTTTCAAACACCCAAGTTACGCGAATGGGATGGTAGGAGCTGAGTATTTTTCCAGTTTTAGCCATTAACTGCAGAACTGCAGTGTATGTCTTCCTATAGACCACTTGACATGTGACGTCATTGCCTAGAAGTATGTGTGCGAATTATGACAATTTCCATTGTTCTTTGCCCTGCAGTTGCGTTCGCATCATAGTTTGCTCAGGGCACATGCATTTTAAATCACCCACCACATTTCATTGTTCAAGCATATCGATAGACCAGTCCCTTGTCTTTGTTGATAAACAATGATGTCAAGTGGGCTATAGGAAATTAGTCAACAAAGCTAATAATTGCATTGGTTATTGAGTTATGCTAATAATATATAAAAATAAAAGTTTGGGATGTGTTCCCCCTCTTGAGAAAAATCATGCATATTGGGCAGAAATGACACCCCTTATAATATCAAGCCGTGGGATCTCCTTTTAATTCTGTGTGAGCTTTATTGGAGTGCTATGTCATTCTCCCCTCCGACCCGCATAAAGATGCTGAGTACAATAATATATATATTGGCAAAGGTTAAACATCTGGTATATAAAAGTTAAATATAATCCTTAAGAATACATAGGAGTTTAAATATAAGTAATAAGTAAAAGTAGAGGCAATCAGTGCAAATGAAGTATATCATTAATGACTTCTTAACCTATGGAAATGTTGGCAAATGAGCCTACCCAGGATGAGTAAGGGAAAATCAGTAAGGAAAAGATGATTCCTGATAGGAGCAACCCTTAACTCAAAATAGCAGATCTAGGTTGTACCCAGTATGCTTGCTAATCATGGTGATTAACACTCCACACTGTGTCATGATGAATTTTCTTTGGAGTATTGAACAAAATAGTGTTTGCCCCCCCCCCCCCTTAGTGGGCTTAATCCTAACTCTAATGTTGTATTTCTAGGCTTTAAAACATACTCCGAATCCTGAAAAGTAACCCTAATCTGTGTTCAAATTACAAAATATTTCTTTATTAACATATCCTTCATATGCTGACAGAAAATCTCTCTCTTTTACGGGCGCATCTATGGTGGCCATTATGTGAGTTAGGCTAACCATAATAGCAATTTTGAAATTCGCCTTTATTTCACTTTCAATCTTTTGTCAATTGGAAAGGATTTCTCCCTAATTCGGGAAGAAGATTGAAAAACAATAAAAACCAATCCTTCTTCTGAAAATTCAGTCGAAAAAGATTTGCCCCTAACTTTAATGGCTAAATGGCTAATTCGGGACGGCAAATGATTGAAAATTCAATCTTTTTTAAAATTGAATAGTCACTTGAACAAATGAGATAGTACTACCAGGTAGTGTAACATGGGTAATAATATGCCACGATGAGACTTGGCCTTTCCAATTGATTGTTACAAACCAGTTGCGTACCATAGATAGGACTTTTTTTTTCTGGAGGGGCAGGGGGCAAAGGCATTTTTTTCAAGAGGGAAAAAATTGGACAAACATTGTCAAAAATGGGCTAAAAATCACAAAAAAAGGCATAAAACTTGCAAATATTTGGACAGCCAGCATCCCACAGGAGGGCAAGACTTCTCACAAGGGGGAAGCTGCCTCCTTGTCCCTCCTTTGGCTACATCACTGCTACAAACATACCCAGTATTCACATAGTATATCTATAGATATATTGCTCTTAAATTTCTCTAAACATAAAAAATTCAATGGCGAAGCTTTAAACCATAGGACTAATCAGGATAATATAAAGTACAGAGTTTCAAAGCATGTAATTAAATCAAGTAATTAGGATAAGGCTTGTCATTTGGTACATAGCACTACATATCTCACCAGGGTACTATAGGTTACCCCCGCCCGGTACCTGTATCTCATCCCCACCCTACTCATCTTCCCCTTATTTCCATTTCTGGACTATAAACAGGAAACATATAAGACTTGTATCGTGATTATCAGTGACGTTTATCAGGCAGGCAATTCAAGCAAGTATGACTGGGCTCTGTTGATGGTGATTATCACGGCAGAGGATCTTCGCTTCCCATCATTCCCTGTTCTTGTATCTCTAGGCTATAAACCTGTGTATGATTATGTAATTTTGAAATCTTAAGGCAAGTGGGATGGATGCATGGCAGGAGCCATATTTTTTTTCCAGTTTTAGCCATTGAACTAATAAACTGCAGCGTACTTCATAATATTGATGCATTTATCTTGAGTCAATGAGTCAAGGAAGCCAATAATTGCATTTATATTTCCATAGGTCTTGTGGTTCTTGAGTTATGGCCAATAATATATCAAAATGAAAGTATTGGGCATTCCCACACCTCCCAAGAAAAACCATGCACATGGGGCGAAAATGCACTTATATCAAGTCTTGAGATCTCCTTTATAGAAATACTTAGCATTCCTTTTGTGTGTCAGCTTTATTTGTGTGCAAACACTGCTAAGTCAAATGCTCTGATTATGAGGTTTTATACAGAATCTAACTATGTTCCATGAACAATGACCATCTAGCTCCTTGGCCTTGT
Organism: Amphiura filiformis; assembly: GCF_039555335.1. Taxonomy (NCBI): domain Eukaryota; kingdom Metazoa; phylum Echinodermata; class Ophiuroidea; order Amphilepidida; family Amphiuridae; genus Amphiura; species Amphiura filiformis. Next base: position 62,950,175 of record NC_092643.1, read on the forward strand.
TCTCAACATGGAAATAGACGCTACTATTTCCATGTTCTCATCTACTCCATCAGGGGTGAATCCAGGGTGTTTTAGGTGGTAAACCTTCCAGAATTATGCAAATTCAACCTATTCCCTCCTCCCTGGTATTTGAAACCCTGGATCCTGTGACTTGAAAATTAAGTTGACTTGATTTGAGTTGATGGCTATCCTTTTTAGCATGAAGGTTTCATAAGCAAGTGATGTAGTGTAATTTTCCCAAAGCACCATGGGAAGGTTTAATATACTGCTGTGGATGATCAAGATTGGAACAGTGGCACTGAGCATGAGATGATCAGCAGAAATGATCATCTCATGTATTTCATATAACTGTATAATGTGCATGCTAATGACTATATCAAAGATGTGCTTGGGATTAAAATCGCACAAATAAGTCAAACCATAAGCCATCTTTTTTAGAAGCTTTTCAATTAAAACATTTATTTTGCCAGTTATTGTAATCAGTACCTTATTCTATCAATTTTAGGTACCAAAGATTTTGTTGTTGCTGCATATAATATAATTATTATTAAGAGCCATAGCTTCAAATCATGATCACACATGATACCTATAATAATATGGTTATATTTTATTTCTTATTCTACTGACAGAATTTCTAGAGGAAAGGAAACCACCCAACAAAACAGAAGAAGAAGATGACAGCGACCCAGCATCATCAAGTGAGGCAAAAGATGAAGAGGAGTCAGGTTACCTTGGCAACAATATGGAATCCACTATTCCTGAAGAGTTTGTAATTGGCACTGATGGTATAGTTGCTGCTGCTCATGTAACTGCAAATAAAGTTTTTGGACCATACCAAGGAACCATTGTTAAAGCAGATCCTGAATCTGAGAAAGAAGATAATGAGGTAAATATAGGTCAAAGGTCAACTACGGGGTCATGTGAGGTGACCTTTAATATATTTTGAACAAATACAATTATTGTCATTTTGGTCCACATTTTGTGACAGATTAGACTTGTGAAATGAACATGAGAGAGGACACCATTTGTTATGGTATAGCTAAAATAATAGTTTTTCGATCCTGAGAGCTCAATCGGCACGCAATGACAATTGCATCAAGTGTACAATGCCTACCACACACGAGCACAATCGATCGCGCTATCGTATCATTCCACTAAACTTGCGACATTACGCAGTGCACGCAGTACATTCATACTCTCATCACAGGATCGAGAAATTAATATTTTCGGTATACTGTGATATCCAAAAGTGTGGGATCATTAGGCCTAGAGAGTTGTAATGTAATGAGTCATGACTTGTGACTTGAGGTAAAAGGAGGCGACAGGCTGGCTTCAGTGATATTCAGTGACTCTATCAACCTCATTACTTTGTGCAGTGACTCAAATGACTTGACTTGGCTCGAGTTAAAAAATGACTTGTCTAGATCTTAATTTTGGTGACTTTTCACAACTGCAATAGGGAAATTCCCACATGCCATCCTCTCTCTCTGTCTCTCTATCCATACTCTACTGTCATAGTCCATCAGTCTGTCTCTTTGAATCTCCTTTCTTTCTCTGCTTCTCTTTTCTTACTTTCTCTTTGTCTTTCTTTCTCCTTCATTCTGTCTGTCTTGTTGTGATCTTGCTTTCTTCATCTCTTTCTCTTTCTCTGTCTCGTCTCTCTTATCCTATATCTGTCTATCTGCCTGTCTGTGTGTCGGGGTGTATGTGTGTCTGTCTGTCTCTGTCGCTCTGTCGCTCTGTCTCTCTGTTTCTGTCTGTCTGTCTCTCTCTCATATATTTCACACACACACACACCCCTATACACATGCTGCCTACTTACGGCCTAAATACCAACAATATGACTAATTATGACAAGATAGAAACATAAGATAGAGACTATAATCAATGAAGCACACATTTTCCCATAGTCATTATCAGATAAGAAATGTATACATAACCCTGACACAAGGAAAGCGAAAATCACTCTCTTATCAAGAAATTTCACAATTTTCCAGTTTTATCATAGACAAAAACAAGCATCATTAGGCACTTTGTAGTTTTGAACTGATAAGTAATATCATATTTGTATGGATTGAATGGTGGTGTACAATTGGCTTCACATTGAGAGATTCACTGATTTGTTCTTTATGTCGCAAGGCCTAGTTTTGGCGAGCTTAAAATGATTAAAATCAATTTAGCTAGATTACTACTGTAGAAAAATAGGACTAGAAAATTGTGTGAAATCTGAATATAAGAAATGTATAGACAAATCAAATATCATATATTATCAAATATTATATTTCAGAGTTTTTGCTCTAGTTTATCTGCCTATGCATGTTATGTTTCCATTGTAATTTATGTTTAATTGTGCTATAGTGTGCAATGTATGGTGCAGAAAGTTGGACCCTAAAACAAAGTGATATCAAGAAGATAGAGTCATTTGAGCTGTGGGTATGGCGCAGAATGCTTCAGGTCAGCTGGAAAGATAGGAAAACCAATGCATGGATCCGTCAGAAAGTGGGCATCACAGAGAAACAAGGTCTGCTCTGAGACTGCTCAGTCAGCTGAAGAAAAGAAAGATATCCCTGTATGGTCATTGGAAGCGGCGTCCAGATATCATTGTTCAGATAACGATAGGAGAAGTAGAAGGAAAAGCCAGGCCAGGTCGAAGGAAAACAGGATGGATTGATAACATCAGAATGTGGACTAATGGTGGAATGGCCGTGGCAAGAGAGAAAGCATGCAAGAGAATGCCGACGGTTCTATGAGGACTATGGCAACGCAGCAGCAGCAGCAGTGCGATGCATGATTATTTTTTCCCCTGTATATCATATAAAATTTCCTCTATCATTAAACACCCAGTGGGTTTGCAATTTCCAAAATGGAAACTTTCCATTTTGGAACTCCAATGTGAACTCCAAAAACTGAAGTGTTTTATGAAGCAAATTAAAAAAAATGGCTATAATCAAGGGCAGAATTAAAAAGACTAGTGTGCATCTGATGTCATCTGTCAGTAAATCTTAGGCACAGTTTTCTTGTAACAATTGAGTTTCTGAATACAGCAGTAACAAAATCATTGTAAACCATAAAAGTAAGGTAAGTGGTTCTTCTGCATAATCAAGTTTCATTTGTATAACAAAAAAGTTTATAGTACTTTATTTTAAGGAACTTTAATTTAAGGAACTTTTGCTAATTAAAATGACTTCACTTGATTGATCCAAAGACATGATTAATCAGTGAATTGAAATAGTTATGACTCCACTGGTGTGAATCAAAGCGTTTGATCGGCATGATCAGGCGTGTAAGGAAACTGAATAAAAAAGTACAAATAGGTAAACCAAAAGACATGGATTAATACTTTCAAAGAAACAAATTGTTTGATGTAAACCATGTGAACTGAGGGTTATAGATATGATAGAGCCACCGGACACATTGTAACAATGATATGCAAGGGCCAAATACACATCATTCGGGTTTTTTTCTATTAATTATGAAACTGCTGAATATGCTGTATGGCCAAATGACACTCATATATGGATTATATGTGGTTTCAGACCCTCCCTTTCCCCATGTTTTTAAAACTTCCACTTAAAAGTGCAAGTTGCAATCCTTCTCCCAAAATATATTAGGAAAAAAAAAAAAAAAAAATTGTTATGTGTAATTTTTTAGGTTCAGTTTGGACCAAAATGTGGCGCTTCAGGGGAATTGCACTGGTGTCCTGCAAACACAACAATTTTGACAGATTCAAAGTAAATGTATGTTGGAATATGTGTAAACATTACAAGTATATGCCAAAAGATAATTTTTGAACAAGTTCTTTCAAAAGATAGAGACATTTTTGAAAAAGTTATTTCAAAAGATAATTTTTGAAAAGTAATTTCAAAAAGATCTTACATTATGGCTTTAAGTTGGAGCTATTTTTTATCAGGATAAATAACTATATTTGGCACAGATGTCATATAAATAGGGGCATATGTCGAGAACAAAATTCTAAGATTAACTGACAGTTCAGGTTGAGATAAAATATCATCAGATCTAGCAACTTTTCAGTACTTTAAGGAAAATTTGTATGTTCACACTGGAATCTTGATACTTTGAAGTATAGAACCTTTGGAGAATCTTGGATGTACAGTAAATTTGATATCCTTTCTGAGCCGTAAGTGACAAGTTGTGATTTTGATAGCCTATCATTCTAAGAGCGTTTTTTTGGTGTCCGTCCGCTATGTCTAGTTCGCTATGGTGAAGGTTCACTTTGACAAAAATAAGGTTTGCTATGTTGAATATATTGTTTGTTAGGGTAAGGGCTAAGGTTAATTAATAAGGTTAGATTGGACATAGCGAACCTTATGTTCACTACAGTCAGTCTACACTGAAGTACAAAGTATCGACGCGGACGTACGCATTGTGCCGACTTTGAAGGTACACATACCTGCAGCAGAGACGCAGCACTACGCACTGTTTACACGCTGTATACTCGCGCGTTGCCATTTTGTACTTCAGAGAGGACAAACTGTATACACTCTAAGAAATAAGCTTTCTAAAAAGGTTCTAAAGTTGTCCTCTCAGGAGAATCCTTAGAAGTTCTCTAAAGAACCAAAAATGGTTCCAAAACTGTCGAAAATGGCCCCAAAAAGTGATACAGAATCGGTTTTGGTTACTTAGAGAACCTTTAAAGGTTCTTCAAAATTAAAGAACCTTTTTGAGAGGTTCAAGAGGGAGGGTTCTCCTGAGAGGACAAAACTGAATGGTTCTATTTAGAACTTTTATTTCTTAGAGTGTAGAAAACCTTTGACATAGTAGTCTGTAAGCCTGTGTTTCGGATAATCCTGCCTTATGGATTATTATTGTCCTGCCCAAATATGAGAACAGCCTGACTCAAGCCAGGGTTTACGCAGTTTGCTTGACTCTTTTGGTTTGGAAGGGTATGCCCATTATTATGCTAAATCTCAAATATTGGAACTCGAACTTTAGGACTTGAGTCCCGTTGAAATCCGAAATGACTTAACTCAACACTATAAGGACTAGATGAAGCTAGATGACTTGACTCAAGATAGAGTTTTAGTAAAGTTCTCAACTACAACTGTACCAGCTTGTACCACACTTGGTGTATTAATTATACATCAGGTATATTATACTAAATTACTTATTTATAAGCCAGGGGCCCCAATATGCAGTGTCGGCCCATTTATGACCATTTTAATCAATTTATGTTCCCATTTAAAGTTGCCCTGCCTCCCTTTACCCCACCCTTGAAAAAGCCCTGGCCACACCACTAGGATAGCAAGTCGGGGGTCCTGTGATATATATGATATTTTTAAAAAAAATTTGTTAATGTGGTCTCTAGCTATAGGACACTTGGTGTAAATCTGTATAATACTCGGTATCGTAAGAGTTTCTTGCATCGGGCATAATACTAGTTATTACATACTGCTGACATAGTAAGCCAGGGGTTCCAAGATTTTAGTCAGGGGTCCTGTGCATGTTTTGGTAGCTCTTTTAAGATTAAATTAAGGTCTTGCTCATCTGAACTCCGATCAATAGAGTTCTAGGTGGTGGCTATGTATGCTTTAAATATAGCGTGACATTGAGTGAGAGTAGTGGATAGAAAGTGCATAGGAATGAAAGATAAGGAAATAGATAAGACAAGATGTTTATGCAAACTTTATCAAAAAGGTCTCTGACTAACTGATAAGCATTCTCAGGCTTGGCTTGGCTTGCATGCCCCATGCAAATTCAATACTGTCTTTTATTGCCTTAATTCTTGATTTCTTGCTTGCTAATAAGATAGAGCAAGAATTGATTGATCCATTATTTTGGAGTTTGTGGTGGTTTTGTGAAATTTATAATCAAAAACAAAAGTGGATCACATGATATAGATACAGAAAATCCAGAATATGGTAGCTCACATTATATCACCCTTTTATAACAAAAACATAATAATATCAAACCCTGTGACCACAGATCCTGGAAAGAGACAGGATCTGTGCTGTGACTTCACTGGATATCAATTACAGTATACATTGATTTCAAGATTCTTCTTTTGGCATGTAATGCCATTCATAGCACCACCCCACTTCTTTCTGTAAAGTGTGCTGAGGCTTGTGGATCAACGTCTCGGCATTGTGCCTGTGCGTAGCGCACTATAAATCACTGCGCTTTTTTTCCTGGTTACCCTATATATTCCACCATGCGACCGACAGGACAGTTTTAAAAAAGACCCGAAGATCACTTATAGGTATCCATTCTCTCATGCAAAGCTGTGATGCTTTTAAAACATAGCAGTATTGCGATGAAATTAAAATGTACATTTTAATTTCCTTGTGTGATGTTATGATGTTTGAAAAGCATGTGGGGTCTGTTTCCCCTTTTGTGGCCATTCTACCAACCTTGATTTTCAAGTAGCCAATCACAAGTGTGCACCGCTGTGATATTGCAGCGCGATGCGAAAAAGTTGAACAAAATTCAAGTCTCATCGTAGACGAAATTTCCACAGCACGATGAGAATTTTCACCGCCGAGCTCATAAAAACCTGACTCAGATTTCAGTTTTAACAAGAAATGTCTTTAAAAAGACAACGCCATGGATGAAGATCACGTTTCATAATTTTGCATTGCAAGTACTTGGAAAGCTAGTAAATTTGAATGTTTGGCACAACTAACTGGTGCGAAATATTGGCATTTATTGGTAAATACCACCAATGACATACTAGGAAATACTCAAAATTTTCATGTCGAAAGCTGAATTGGAAAATGTGTGTACTTGTAACAAACGGCTCAATTGAAATCACATCCTCTGAGTTTTACAACAATCCAACAATCTATATTCAGATAACCTTAAGAATGTTTGCTGCTTAATTAAGGGATTTCATATCAACCAAATTTCATGACAATCCAACTATCTATTATCAGTAACTGTTAACCTTGATATGACCTTGATGGTTTTGACCCTTAGGGCCTAATTGTGATTACATGCACCACGTTTTATGAAAATCAGACCAACACGTATGTAAAATGTGTTGTTATTTACCACTCACTCACTTGAAGATGGATGTTTAGCCCTAATGAGATTCAAAAGTATATTAAAAATAGTCACAATAATGAATTCAAGTGAGGGGCGCAGAAAATGAAGTGAGGGCCTAATTGGCCTAATCAAAAAGACTGATTACTCAATCCCAGGGATTCCCGGTTGCTCTACATGTACCAAAAATGTATAAAACCAAAGCCACTATCTACCCCAATTACTGGTATCCCGCCTCGACGACTAGTGTCACTCCCAACATCAATTAGTGTTGGTAGTACCTGCACTATTTATACCCAGCTCTGGTCAGATCAGGGAATGGTCAGATAATGCTCATTATTATTGTTTAATTAGTGGTCATACTTTACTTGTCAATGCTTGTTGACAGCTTATCAGTAGTCGGATCAGCAGGGGTGCAATTGTATCCTTTTTCATAGAGCAAAATTGTTCAAAATGTTTATTGTCGAATGGTTCCTAAAATCCTTATAGTGAACGGATTTTTATTTTTAACAAAGCAAAATGTATGTTTAATATATTAATTATTTCATTAATAGCAATTTCCTAAGTTTCCATCCATAAATAACCACAGAGCATTATCTGTTTACAAAATCAGTGTTTATTTTCAATTAGCCATCTTATCAGTAAAACTGATAGGAGGCCAAATTATAGTCAAAAAACAGATTCTTTGTCTGGTAGTCCCGGCAACCCAGTCTGTAGGTGGCTCAGTTGTAAACATACACAACAGAAACCGACTGTGAAGGAGCCTATATGCACGTGAACAACTTTCTAGTAATGTATAATAAAATCCGTTTTTGAGTATAATAAAGAAAGTCATGCATTGGCAACATGAAGAAAATACCTATTGCTAACTTGGTAAAATGCATACTCGTAGCCCAATCTTGTACATCATAGCATCCAGCTAGGTGTTTTAGCTCCCAAATGTTGCAATTAAACATTAGTTCTTTCAAATATGAAACGCTAAAACACAAATCTAGAACAAACAATCATTATATTTAGAAAGATATAGCAAACTTTCCATGATAGAGATTGGACCCAAGACAAAGTACACCCAAATTAGGTGACAATTCAGAATTAAGCCATGGCTGGAAAAACATTACACTGTTACCCTTCGTAAATTGCATATTTTACTAGTACCCCCTTCTTTCAGTTAAGTTATTCCCTATGTTCTCAGCTCCATAGGTGGCCTTGAGACAGTGATGTATATAAATGACTAGTTATCAGAAATTCTTGGCTTTTGCACTCATTATTATTCCAGTTAGGTGGCTACAGATACGACTTATAACCCTTTCTATTCCACAGAAATAAAATCTTACAGAAACTTTGAAACATTTTACTTTGGGAGAATTTTTCTTCTTTGAATGACTTTTAAAGTGAAATTTGCATAAAAATGTATGAAAATTAGTATAAATGTGTGTCGTTTTTGGTTTAGTGTGTGATTGAGGTGTCATGGCATATTTGAAATAAAACGCAGCTTCCCAACTCAACAAACTTTGAAAGTTGTAGCTGCAGAGCATTAAGTTTCTCCTCAATCTGATTTCATTCTTATCATCTCACTCTAGTCTCTGTTACAGACAGCTAAGAAAGATACGGTGCTATTCTTGACATGCTGATAAATAGCAACTCAACTTGAAGATATTGTTTAAGAGATTAACTGATCTTTTAGCAGACAAAACAATTTCTGTCTACACTATTCTAGCACTCTCCGCTACAATCTGTTCAATTTTGTCAATTCAAATTACATTTCGTTTATGAAAGCTTATTGTTTGATCTTGTGAAAGAGATTATAAAAAAAGTTGATCTTAAACTTGATCTTTTTTAAAAGGAGACAAAAAACTTTTGGTTGTTTACGACATTCAGCGTTAATGGGTGAATTCCATACTTCTTATCAGTTTTAAGATAAAGGAATTCTGTAAAAGCCTAGCATCAAGTTACAAGAGTTTATATTTTAAAGCTTATATCAGCCTCTCGCATATCATGTACGTCCTTGATAACAGCAAATACCTGATATTGCAGAAGACATGATAATCATATGTATATTTTCACAAGGTTGCCATGTGAATGTTATTTTTGAAAGAATGAGTGAGATTATGTCAGATAACAATTCGTTAAAATTCAAAGCTTTTTTAATCTTTCCTGTTTTGCTACTTAAAGTTTAGTGCAGATATATGATTTCAAAGAGCATGTTTTAAAAATATATTCATGATGTCTTTTAAAAGTCCAGGTCCCACTTAAAAATTCAAGCCAAATGTAGTGCAATTGTTTCATGATACTAATATTACTAATAGACATTGGGAGATAAGGCTTTACATTATGTAAATATTCCATACTGTTGATTCAAAATTGTAATTTCTATAGTTATGTTTTCTCTGGTGTTTTTAAATTTATGTGGTAAAGTACAGCCAAATACGTAGAAAATATTGCACAATACTAGTCCATTGATTTGTGAGATAATGAGAGGTCGCAATTCCCAAACGCTGTGATTTTTCTTGTAATTAAATTAAATGTATTTATCTCTATTTTTTCATTACCAGGACAAAACTTCATGTCTTCAAATTACTGACAGTGATGGCGCCCTCTATACTATAACATTAAGCGATAAAGAAACAGGGTATGACCAACAGTGGCTAACGCAAGTCGCATACAAATTGGAGGATGCTAACATTGGTATACACTCTCAAGGTAATGTACTCTCTTCATAAACTTTAAAATTCTTTCTAACTTGAATTTCTTTTAACTTCCAAATTCTATTGTTAACTTGGATATTAAAAAAATTGTTGTGATAGATGACATTTGATATTGCAAGCAGGGAATTAAGGCCAGTAAAATTATTGTTTATACTTTTGTTTAAGATGGAAAGCTTTATCTAAAAATATAATTCACATGTATTATGTATACTGTAAACGTGGAAATTTCTCTGTGTGTGTAAATTTTTGCGTTTTGCAAAATTTAAGCTCTTTCACCTGTTTATATTTTTGCGATTTTGAGCTTCCTACATACAAAAATAGTATATTTGTGTGTTTTTAAATTCGCGCTAGTTCAATTGTGCACAAAAAGCGTGAAAATTAATGTAGTGCAAAAATGTCCACGTTTACAGTATATTTTGTCTCTCTTCATTCGCTTTATTAGACTATTTTTATCTTTTTTTATTTTTAGATGGAAAACTTTATTTGAGGACACTAGAAGACATTCCACAGGGTTGCTTAATAAAAGCCATCTATGTCAAGGAGGAACTTCAAAGAGGAATCAAAAGACAGAGATCAAATGGAACATATGTGGACCATGAAGAAACACCAGAGGTCAATCATAAGAAAACATGTAAGTTACATCAATGCTGTAGCCAGGTTTTGTGAATGTACCTACAAGAAACTTGATATTACTGATGATTGAACTTGTGTCATGTCCACAGAATTAGAGAAGGAGAACCGGGGCTCCCTATACCGCCACATACAATTGCACCATCAGCTATAGGGAGAAAATTTGGGATATTTGGGTCATTGTCGACGGTGCGCAGAGACGAACGAAAACAATTCTGCGTCTCACCTTGGTACTCACGTGCAGGTCGAAAGTGCATCTCTTAAATGCACTCATCATCCATGTCGGGCGTGCCTGACAACGAATGACTTGAGCGCATTCCGAGGGAAACCGAATACCCAATTTTTGCTCCATGCCTATATCAAGATGGCGGTCGAGTCCCGGTTCTCTTTCTCTAATTCTGTGGTCACGTCAGTAATCTGCCCCTACCCCCTCACAGAGGGACAAATGTGTGCAAAAAGGTGCAATTTTAATGCTCAAATGTGCTAAAAACTGGCTCCCGACCCCTAACTGGCTTTGCCACCGAGTCACACCAAGGAGTTTAAATGGGAGAGTAAGGAACTGGAGACTTTGGTCAGCCATATTTGGAGTCTTTAGGTCGGCCATGGGTGTGATTGTACTTGGTCTACATTTAGGCAATTCTGTACCCCCCCAAATTCTGCGTCCAAGTCTGCTTTTCACGCTGCTACTAATATGTAATTACTCTTAGAGTTCTGAAGCATATCTGAATAAATCAAGCACAGACAAGAACATGTTAAGACCATTCACCAACAGGCAAAGTCCCAGCATCACCCATTAATGAGGGCCAATCCTTCCATGAAGTGCAAGAGATGAAACTGTCTTCGGTTTCAGCCTTCATGAATATGTGAGAATTGAATATACAATAATTCACAGCATACAAAGCACTGGGACTTTGCCTGTTGGTGGACGGTCTGTATATTTTCTTGTCTGTGAAATCATGGCCACTTAGAGGTTTATTTACTCTAGCGGTTTACATCCATCTGAACGCAGGTACGATTTGATCAAGATAACAGACAAAATGATATGGCAAAATAGTTGATTTCCTGAGACTAAATTTATGGTCAACATTCTGTTACTATTAGCAGTTGGGATCGTTATCTTGTTTTCATCTGTATGCACTAATTAGGACTGGAATATGAAATGGCAACTTTTTAAGGTGATTGGTGATGATGGATTCATATAATTTCTTGGACTTTAATAAAGATGTTCATTGAGATTGTTACATGTTTGGAGGAAATAGCCAATGTCAAATTGTTGGGTGTAACCCCGTTAAAAATGGAAAGGAACAAACTGTCAGATATACCTTATTAGGGGTATAGCGTAAGATATTGTTAGGGGAGATCAAAAGTAACAGTGGTGTCAATCTATCTAAAAAGTGGGGGGGGGGTCCTGTGCCCCAGGGTTTATGCCTATGAGAGGTAATGGGGAGGGTTGAAGGGCACTAAAAACGTTATGGGTATGTATGTACCATAGCACAGTTATCTGGTGCAGTGTTATTTTGGGGAGGGGTGAAAGTTTTGACAAAATTAGACCTCTTTTTTGAAATAGTGGGACTTTTTTGGGTTGATGCAGTAGATGCACAAACTTTGGTGGGTTTTGTCGTAATACGTGGAGCTTTTTGGTGATCTTGGGCCAATTTGTGTGATTTGGGGTAGAAATTTAGTATTGGGGGTACTACTTTAGGCAGGCAGATTTGAGGGGATGTTTTTGACCTTTGGTGGATGGGGTATCTATCCTTTGCCTCTCACCTCTCTACAGGCCTGCCTAAAACTCAACCCCAATGCTAATGTTTTACAATTGCAAAGTTACTATCAAGTTTTGTCTTCTTAAAGCCCCACTTGCCACTTCACCACTCCAAATCAGCTCATAACCCCCTTGCCCCACCCCATTGGCTTCCAATCAATTCCTTATATTTTCAACAGCTTGTGCTTGTGCTATCTAACCGAGGACGTGTGTATGATGTTTTCATCGCCTAACCCTGGACTAAAATGGCGGATTTTTTGTGTGTATAATACGAAACGGAATTTTAGCCATCACCCTGCGGACAGTAGTTTTTACACGTGTGTTCCTCGGTTTCAGGCAAATAGCGTTTAAAGCATCTAGCATGCATTTGAGGTCTTTTGCAGCAGTTTGAGACCGAGGACAGTCCTCGGTTGGAAGTAGGTCCAGAGTTTAGGGTGAAAAATCTTGTGTGTGTCCTCGTTTGTCGGCAAACACGTACGCACCCTAACAGGCTAGAGAGAAAGTTGAGGCCCCTCAAAGAAACAGACATGCAGTGGGTATTTAAAATATATGTAGTAAAATCATTCAATATCTTGCAGGCCTTTTATAGATCCCAAGTTAGAGTAAAAGAATAGAATCATTCAATATCTTGCAGGCCTTTTATAGATCCCAAGTTAGAGTAAAAGAGTAGAATCATTCAATATCTTGCAGGCCTTCTATAGATCATATTATCACAAGTTAGAGTATGAATACTTTACTAAATTCTTTGTGACAACATCTTGATATGAAACAAGTTTATTCCACCTGAGATACAAGATTATAATTATGAAGACTTCGGATGCAAAATATATGTACAGCATTGCTGCTTTATGTTACTTTTATCTTTTGTTGTCGCTTGTTATTTTAGTGTACATGTGTCTTTCTTGTATTGAGACACAAATATTTAACACTATATTCACCCTAATTCAGGCATGAAAATTTTCCTGCTTTTTTGTGGTCCAAATTCCTTTTTAGCCCCATTTCACGTGCCTTTTCAGGCTTTTTCAAACTTTTCAGGGTTTTTCATGGATGATCATTCTCATGCCTACTAATTAGTACCCACCCTAATTAGTGATTACAAAGTTGTCTCATTACATAAAATAACAAAAATTATTTAAAATTTAGCAATTTTATTATTTCAGTAGATTTTGCATCACTTGGTGTTCACCTGGCAGTATACCATGGCATATGAAAAAGTCATATCAGACCTATGCATGCTTGAACTGAAAGTAAAGGTAAACTTCTCCTATATCGGCAGGATTAGTGACCCGTCTTGCCATTCAGCCTTTGTGGTCTAATGGTTATGACGACTGCATAGTATGCAGAGGTCCCCGGTTTGAATCTGGGTGAAGGTTTTTGCTCTACATTCCTCATGGGTTTCTCTTTCTTGTTCTAGAACAAAAATTAATACAAAAAATCCACAAAGCAGCCTTTGGATGTATCGCATTATGCTTCTGTACTCTCTTCATACTCATGGCTGCCGATTTAACAGGAAAATTGATATAATTGTTGTTATCTGTGCACAGGATTTGTAATCCCATAAATAGCAATGATAAAAGAATAATCCATCCAAGTCTGTGTTCAATTTTGTTCATGTTTTTTGTCTGCTCATCATCTCATCAATTAAAGGTGCGTAGCCAGATTGACAGCCTCATCCCCCCATTCTTTGCCCCAACAAAAATTTTGGCCCGTAATATGCTTTGTTTAGGCAGTATACATGAAAGAAATTGTGTACTGTTCCCAGCCCCCCAACTCAACACAAAAGTTGACAACCATGAGAGTTACCAAATTGCGCGGAAAAGGGGTTATTTTTTTACCAGTAGCAAGGACCTTGAAATTGGCAAAATAGGGGGTATTTAATTTGCACTGTCCGTGAAATTTGACAGTGAAATTAGCAAAATAGGGGTATTTAATTTGCACTGTCCGCGAAATTTGGATAAAAGGGGTAATTGAGAAAATCCAGAAATTTTATGTCAATATTTAGTGTCATATCTGCTGGAGCAACCAGACACAGATACTGAAACTATGTGGGAAGGAATCAAGACAGCATTCAATGAAACATCCAAAAAAGTCCTTGGCTACAAAAAAGGACACAAAGAAAAGCCATGGATTAGCGAGGAAGTCATCCAACTGGCAAACGAGCAACGTAAGTAGAGCAAAGCAAGAAAAAATAAAGGACCCAACCAAGAGAAGTAGATACAACTTCTTAAGTCGTGAAATAAAAAGAAAAGTCAAGGGATGCCGAGATCAGTGGCTCAAAGACCTTTGCAAAAAAGTTGACAATGCACATCAGGCAGCAAAGTCAAAAGAAGTGTACTCAACCATCAAGAAAATTACAAGAAAAGCCTCTATCAGAATGCAAACCGTCAAAAGTAAAGATGGACAGATTCTTACTGAATCAGAGGAAGTAAAGGATAGGTGGAAAGAAAGCTTTCAAGAACTATATAATAAAAAGAACCCAACAGATGAGGAGCTAACGCAAAGTGTTCCCCAGATGCCCAGCTGCAAGATAGAACCAGCCATCCTCGAGAGGAAATTGAAAGTGCTGTTAAAAAGATGTCAGATGGCAAAGCCCGGGATATGACAATATCACAGCTGAAGAACTCAAAGCAGCTGGGAGCACAGGGATCGAAATCCTACATATGCTATGCACCAAAATATGGGACAGCGAAATCTTCCCAGATGACTGGGGGAGGGCTATCATCACACCAATTTACAAGAAGAAAGACAAGCTTGATTATGCGGCAACTACCGAGGATCAGCTTGCTTAGCCATGCATGCAAAGTAATTACACTTATTCTACAACGCCGAATCATGAAAAGAACTGAAGAAATTCTATCAGAGTCCCAAGCAGGATTTAGACCAGGACGTTCAACCATAGACCAACTCTTCACCCTCAGGCAAATAGTTGAGAAGCATCTTGAAATGAGGAAGGCCCTTTTCTGTTGCTACATCGACTTCAAAAAGCCTTCGACTCAGTGTGGCAGGAAGGACTTTGGAAGGCACTTGGCTTCTTTGGTTTCCCAAACAAAATCACCTGTCTCCTGAAAGCTCTCTACAATAAATCTGCAAGTACTGTCAGAGTAAATGGGGAACTAACAGACTGGTTTACAACCCTGGTTGGAGTTCGCCAAGGATGTGTAATCTCACCCCAACTTTTTAACATCCTACTGGAGATGACTATGTTGTATGCCCTGCACGATACCAACATAGGAGTAAACATCCAAGGACAAGTGGTGAACAACTTACGATTTGCAGACGACATTGCACTAATTGCTAACAGTGAAGAAGACCTCCAGACACTGGTTAGCCTCATTCATCAAAGCAGCTCAGCTTTTGGACTCAAAATAAATATCGCTAAAACAGAAGTCCAGGCCATATGCAAAGAAGACACCCATCTGAACATCACAATTGACAATACCCAGCTTCTGCAGGTAGAGGAGTTCACATACCTGGGAGGAAAGATCACCCAAAAAGGATCCTGCTCAGAAGATATTAAACTGCGAATAGGCAAAGCCCTAGGAGCTGTGCAGAGACTACAGAGTATCTGGAGTGCTAAGGACATCAAACCAACACCAAGATTGAGCTTTACAAGGTCCTTGTTTTGTCAATATTGCTATCTGGAGCAGAAACCTGGACATTGAAAAGAGAGGATGAGAATCGACTGCTCACTTTCGAGATGATGTGCCTTAGGAAAATAATGGGAGTAACACGGAGAGACAGGATCAGAAACACCATCATCCATAAAACCCTGGGTGTTGAATTTTCCATCTTGGACAGAATAACCCGGAAGAGACTGCATTATTTTGGCCACGTCCAGAGAATGCCTCCCTCACGCCTTCCAAAGATGGCCTTTGAATGTCACATCCAGGGAGTCAGACCTAGAGGAAGACCGCCAAAGAGGTGGAGAGACTGCCTGCTAGCTGACTGCAAAAGAACCGACCTAAACTCCATAGTAAATGCCAGCCGTACAGCAGATGACAGAACAGTTTGGCGGGACATTGTGATGCGGATGCCACCACTCAACCCCCAGTTGGAGTGAACGGCATAGGTCAAGGTCAAGGATAAGGGTGTTTGAAATTCTAATCATTGAAAGCAGGTGTTTGAAATTCTAGTCATTGAAAACCACAAAAAAGGGGTTGTTTTTGGCCATATTTTGTTCTCGATTTTGCATGAAAAAGGGGGGTAAATTTGATGAAAAATCATTGCAAAAGGGGGGCTTTTGAGTTGGGGGCCGGGGTACTGTTCTATGAGATTAGGATACACATTTTTGCTTAGAATCCAAATCGTTGGAGCAATTGAACTTGGAATAAAACTCTTTGGGTGATGTAACAATGTGTTACAATCAGACCACAATCTGGTTATACACATTGTAAATCACTTGATATTATAGTGTTATTTACTAATTCGGTACCCTCAAACAAACGTAAATAAATTATTTTCTATACCGCCCTCCCCCGTATTTGCCCCTCCCCGGCCCCTTTTAACTAAAAGGAACATAAAAAATATTAAGAATAGGGGAACACCGTTCTTCCAGGAGACAATGGACAGTGCAAGAACCTATCGTGAAAAATTTGTGTTAAGTAAGTTAAGTAACCTACACCTTTTGAACACACCAACACGATACTACCCGACACGACCACGACCTACGACCACGATTAGCATGATTAGTATCACAACTAGACAGGCAAGGCCTATATCATACTTACTATAATAGATCACCTCCAATCACGACAACTCGAACACAACTTACTTATTATGGCTACGTAGTCCTGCTGTTACTTTTTTCTTTCTAGCCAGAATAATCCGAATCTGCAATTGACTTCCAACAAGCTAAATTTGGGCTGAAACCCACCTTTTAACAATTTTTAACAAAAATTAAATCTATCCGTGATGTGCACTGGTCTCTAGGAAAACAGTCAATGACTGGCCAACGCCTAGCGCCTACCTTCATATAACCCGCCTAACTCTTACGTAACATTCACCAATGTTATGCAAATAGGGTTCCTGGCTCATAACAGAAAATTCATTTATTTACTAATTCGGTACCCTCAAGCGTAAATAAATTATTTTCTATACCGCCCTCCACCGTATTTGCCCCCCCCCGGCCCCTTTTCACTAAAAGGAACATAAAAAATATTAAGAATAGGGGAACACCGTTCTTCCAGGAGACAATGGACATCTCCATGTTCCCTAATCTCAAGGTATAAAGAGCGAGAAAAAGCTTGATCAAGGAATAATCGCAATGCAATGGTTATGCTTAATCTCATGTATGTTATTATTTAGGCAATTACCTTACTTATAAATTACTACTACATTAACAACCTTTTCTATAAATATACCTCAATTGCAATAATCTTCATTCTGACTACTTTAGAAAGTCCTCACTAGACTGCTAATTAATATCTAAACCTGTATGTCTTTCACTTCAAGTTTCATGTCCAAGTGGCAATAACTTCTATAACTTACTCAGATGCCTAAACTCATTGAAACTGCCAATTGGTTCTGTAATGATTCAGTCACGTAACCGTCTTTAGCGCTCTCAGACCGCCACCTACCATGCTTTTTAAAAAGACGGTCCGGTATTCCTATATTGGCTGCTGCTGTGGCCCCTCCAGCTCTTAAACTGTGTAGTCCAAATCTTTTGGAGTCTACTCCAATACCTACCAGAGCTTCTTTAAGCAAATCTCTACATCTAGAATATGACATTTTACCTGCCCTCAGGAAATACTTTCCAGATGATTTCATAAACACAAGAGGTCTGAAGAGATACTGATCAGACCCATCTAGCTGAATACCAGCTAATGTGATGTACCTATAGAACATACTGACCGGCACGTTATTTTACCTGTAGCCGCTATTATAAGCCACACTCCATTCTTAAATTGATCAGTTTTACTTTTCACTATAAACAACCTCATATACGAACCGAAATACTGAATGTCACAAACTCTCAACTCTGCAAGCTCAGAGTGTCTAAGGAAACCTGCGTAAGATATTACTGCGTCATGATACCATTTAATCGCGTAAAACGCACTTTCTATTCTTGAATAAGGGGCCTCTTCATTGTACAATTTAATCAAATAGCTCGCTATATCGTCTTTAATCGCGGGAAGATACGAAATATTTCGAGACAGACTCCATGCCTTCCAGTTCTCGATTGCTCGGCTATACTTGGCAACCGTGTTTGGCGCTCTAGAAGCCAATAACGCCTTTTCCAGATTCAAGTCTCCAGTCACCCCATCTCTGAAAAAAAAAAAAAAACGTCTATCAGCGAACGTTCGCTTTTGTTGAACTCTTCAACTTGGACTTGACTATTCTGTACTCGGCAGTAAGAAAAGACTCCCAGTGGATCAAACTCGTTATATTGTATACGTGTGCCCAGTGGCTTTCCGTATTTATATACAATCACATTCCTTCTATAATCTGTGATACAATTAACACCGCATCTCCCAGTGGAGATTAATAAACATCTCTTGCCCAGTGGCTTTGTTGCTATTCAGAGCAAACACATCTTTCTCCACGCCTTAAAATGTAGACGCTTTCAAAACATTCATCACCGTTTTGGTGCCGTTACATTATAAGGGAATATGGATCATGTTTATAATATAATATGTTGTAATTAACACAAGGCTCCGTTTAACCTTAAACACAACACGGCGCTAGGCATTTTTGGGGATCCGAACAGAGAATTAGGATTCTTTCCTTGCACTAAAATATGCTTCGGATCATTGAACCTTAGTTCATTCACTATGGCTTTCTTGTATTTGCTATGTGGTGAAAAGAGAATAGGCCAAAATGCAGCGAAGTCCAGCAAGGTACTACTAAAGTTGCAGAAGCCTTGCATGCCACTAAGTGTTTAACTGCCTTGCTCACCAAAGTTATTGGTGGAACCAACCAATTCTGGGCTCCAGCCCAATCACATGTAAAGGCGTCAACGTGAGCTGTTTTGGGCGACCAGTACTTTGAATTAAATGTTCTCAGTTTTGTGTTGAATTCATCAGCAAACCGGTCTACAGAATGTGGTCCCCACATTTTATCAATCATGTCAAAAAATTCTGGTCTCACACCCCAATCGTCAAAATCTATTCTCCTGCTCAGCTCATCAGCTTCAGAATTTTCAGACCTGGGAACCCAATTTATTTCTATTTCAATGCCTTTGTTCTTACACAAATTGTAAATGCTCAAAGAAATTTCCTGTAATTCTGGCTTCATGCTACCTTTAGTGACTATGGAGACCACGCCTTGATTATCGGTAGACAATGATATCTTCTTTCCTTGTAATTGGGGTGTAAAGGCTTGCAAAGCTAAAAATACACCTTTAAGTTCTCTCCAGGTGGAACTCTTTTTGCTTTCAATTATGTTCCAATTCTGAAAAACTTTAATCCCCACACTCTGCCGACCAGGCCCCGCAACCCTAATCACTAGCATCTGAATATACTAAGCATACTGGACAAGAATATTCAAAGAGAAGTCTCTTATTCAACTCTACTACATGTTCTCTCCAAAAAAATAGTTCTTCTATCACACTACTGTCACTGGACAGCTTATAAACTTTATCCCAGTGAACTCTCCTCTCTACTTCCATGTATAAATACTTTGACTTCAATTGAGCGATGTATCCCACTACTGGGTATAATGACATAACCTTGCCTGCAAAGGAGGCTAGCTTTCTAGTCGGAAACATATGGCAAATCCTTTTGAATTCTTTCAAAAAATGCAATGATATCGTTAACCCTTCTTTCTGTAACGCTAATCGCCCCTATTGTTGAGTCCCATGTTAACCCTAACCAATCTAACCGTTTAGTTGGATTCCAAACTGACTTGTCTACATTAGGCACTAAACCGGCTGAGAGCAAATCTGCTTTTACTTGTTTTGCAATCACTTCACACTGGTCAAAGGACCCCGCTCGTCCCCATCCATCATCTAAATACAGCACTATGAAGATCCCCTGTCTTCTCCAATATCTTACCAAAGGTCTTAAAGTTTTAGTGAAGATGAAAGGTGCCGATTTTAAGCCAAAAGCTAAGACCTTAAATGAGTAATATTTGATTGTGCCACTGAACTGCCATGCGAAACACAGGTACTGGGTGTGATCTGGGAATATCTCCAAATGATGATAACCCGACTTGAGATCAAATGAGAACATAAAATCGCCTCTTTGTTAAAAAAAAAAATTCTAAGGCACATTTCCAGTCTTCAACTTGATCTTCTCTCCCCAAACAAAATAATTAATATATCTGAGATCTAAAATTAATCTTAATTTCCCTGAACTTTGTTCAGAAACTGAAAGTGGATTAATTATCTTCGGTATTTCATCACATTCAACTACCAATTGTTTGTCTAAAAGTTCTTGAATTGCCTGTGATACTGAATTCTCGATGTTTAATAGCAGATTTGTTATTGTTAAATTTAGGCGGGTCCAGGCGAAGATAGCAACGGGATCTTGTATCCGTTAGAAATTAAGTCAATAATGTCAGGTTCCGCTCCAATGAACCGCCAAAAAGGCAATGATGCTTTAAGCCTACCTTTAACGTAAGGCTCCTCGCGTCCTAATTCGTATTCAAAATAATTATTGAAATAGAAGTCAATATCATCGTACCCTGAATGTAGAGTGTTAACGGCCTTGACCACTCCTGTCGAACTTGTACCCGGTAAACCATAATCTGTGCAAAATTATGAAACGTTTTTCAAAAAATTCCTATTAGTTTTTGAAGCTACGTATATGTCGTTCATCATGACATTTCATACTCACCTACCAAATATTTGTAGGCTTGTGATCAACTTTATAACTTCAACTATAACCCCATGTAGGGCCTATTATTATATTTTTACCAAGTATCAAAGCTTTGTTGAAATCCCGATCTGTTAGCTCTCTAACCGTACATTTTCTATATCTTTTTCCTGTCTCATACTCGCAAATAAATCAATCTATATTTGTATTACCTTCATTGTTAATACCATCTGGCTCCCTCCTTGGGCATATTTGGGTTAGATGCTGCCCCATAACCTTTGGTTGCAGACTGGGAAGCGGCAGTGCACTGTCTGCGCCAATGACCCCTCTCACCACAGGCAAAACATCTGTCGCCTCCTTTCTGGGAATTCCCAAATTGATATTGACCGTATCCATAATTTTGGCGGCGAAAATTAGCGCCACTAGGATTACCATCGCCTGACCATACTGCATTTTGCGCTGATACGGCTTTTGTTGACGAGGCGCCGCTCGCGCTCTCTTCTTTCTACTGGCCTTTGCCTGCGCTGATCTGCTACGGCGGTCATCATCAGAATCTCCTGCTAGGTCGTCTGACAGATATTCATCAACGACGGCCCACCCCCGTCTGATTTATCAGCTAGTCTTATCAGTTTATTTCTCTTAGAAAGTTTCTCTGCAGATTCTTTCAAAAGGGCAGAACTTGGTGATGTTGCCCTCTTCAATACGGGAAATGGAGGCTTCAACATTCGATAAAATCTCGTGATTGAATTGGAACTGAGTTTTGTTACCTCTGTGGTTGAAATTTAGCTTGGATTGTAACTTTAATTCTTCAACCTCTTTAGATGCTGATTTTAGGGAATAATGGCGTTATCAATGTAGGAAGTCACACCCGAATCGCCTGATTCACTATCTGAGAAATCACCTGGCGGACACTGGCGCTGGTTGCGCCGGAGGAGCCGCAGGTGGCTGCGCTAGATTCTCTTGAGCTTGATGTTGAGGAGCTTGAGCTTGATTCACTGCGTCTGACTGTGCCCCGATTTGAGGGACACCAATATTATTAGCTAATATCTGTGCAGCGACCTGGTTAGGAGCGGGTTCCTGACGAACAATTACAAATTGTCCTTCTTGCGACATGTTATTAAGTTTATGTCAATAAAACAAAATTAGTACTCACGATAGTACCCGGCTTATGTCTATCGTACACCTTCCAAAGGACAACAAATTAATTCCAGCGAAACTCCTATTCACAAAGCTTCACAACTCCACAACTCCAAACTCAAATTTTGCAACGTAAATCTATCCGTGTACAGTCAATCTATCCGTGATGTGCACTGGTCTCTAGGAAAACAGTCAATGACTGGCCAACGCCCTAGCGCCTACCTTCGTATAACCCGCCTAACTCTTACGTAACATTCACCAATGTTATGCAAATAGGGTTCCTGGCTCATAACAGAAAATTCATATCATGCGCGGATACAGGGGGGTGCTTTGGTGGCTGCAGCACTGGGGTATGAATCGCAAAACTTCTGCTTTATGTTTTCAAGTGCTCTCAGGGCCGTGCCCCGGAAGAGAATTGAGATCTTCTTCCGATAAGACTCTGCTTAGTCAGCCTAGGGAACATAGAGGATCTGGTTTAAATACCTTCTCTGTCTCTGGCCCAAGGGAATGGAACAAACTCCCTAAAGCCATCAGGGAGTCTCCATCAATTCCAGTTTTCAGGAAGAAACTGAAAACTCACCTTTTCAGTTAGCTTCTTTCTTGTTCCGCTGTGTTTCTTTTTTTCATCCTTTCTCTCCTTGTTCAGCGCTTTGATAAATTTTAAAGGCGCTTTATAAATACCTGTATGTATGTATGTATGTATGTAAAAAGAAGAGAGAGGGAGCGAAAAGAAAGAAAGAGAGAGATAAATAAAAAAGTATGCATCAAATCGCACAAATTTCCCTAGCTGCTAACTAGCACTAACTTTACAGTACCCGGGGGTGGGGTAGGAGGGGGGAAGCAGTCCTGGATTCGCCGGTGACAGTGACACTTCACTCCTCCTGTTAAATAAAAACTCCCTTAAAAGGGAGAGCATGCACATCAAAGGGCAAGGACAGAATAATTATTTCATTAGATTTGAGAATTGATTCTCGCCAAATTTCTAAGCCTGAAGGGACCCTTCAAAAATAAGCTCCGATCATATTTTTAGTATGAAAAGATAAATATCATTGTGGAGATTATACTTCTGTGGGAAATTATTTGTTACTAATTCTTTCAATACTATTGAATACAAAACTGTTGAGACACGTACAAAACATGATAACCATGTTCATGTTCCATTCTATAAAGAGGAGTATGAGTTTTGAAATGTGTGTCATGTTTGCTCACTAATATTGGGCTATTCTAGTTGAAATCCATACACCCCCTATGGAAGACATGACCTTAATCTTCCACACAGGGAGTGTGAATATCAAATGGGGTTACCTGAATGGTAACTCTATTTAAAATCTACAGGTCATGTCTTCCACAGAGGGTGTATGGATTTCAACTGGAATAGCCCATTGTTTGGTGGAGGAAGGAGGGGTTCTAAATAAGTTAGAATCAGAATTATAATGGTGTTATTGTTTTATTTTTTTAAATTTGTGTTTCAGACATAGATACACCAAAGTCGCCCACAACTCTGGAAATGAACACTATACAAAACCCATTAACATCATCAGAAACTGTTGTGACATCATCACTTAGTGCAATTACATCATCACCACCATTATTAATTAAGACTGAAGCAATGGACTCTGTTACAAAGCCAAATAATGGAATGGAAGGTATAACTGAGACTTCTGCTAGTGAGGTATCAGTGACTGAGACAGAGACTGAAAGCGTGGCTCAAATTACTCACGAGAGCATGGATAAAGGTAAGATAGCGAACATTTTGTTTTGCTTGATACAAATAGGGCCAGTGCTACTGTCCCTATAAAATGGTAATGTCTTTGACAGGTGATAGGCTTGAAAGGTGAAAACGTCTAAAGTTCAGTGGTGGTGCTAGTGTGGGGGGAAGCAAGGAGGCATTCCCCCATGTATATATTTTCTTCCCCCACCACAGGAAAAAAATCGCAGAAAATGGCCACATTTTCGGATTGACTTATTTTAGATGAAAATGGACATATTTTGGGCAAAATTTGTCATTTTTTTGTGCAAAATTCATCCTATTTGGGGCATTAATTAATCATCCCTTTTTAGGGAAAATTTACCATTTTTAGGGCAATGTCACCATGCCCCCCCTCCCCCCTTCCCCCAGAATAAATTCCTGGTGCTGTCACTGTTCAAAATACACCATTTGGAGAATCTGCTGCTGTTTGAGCAAGAATGATGGCACCAGAGATAAATGTTGTTGGGGAACTCAACATAAAGATCAAAGGAAAGGAGAGTACAAAAGAAAAGTAAGTCGAAAAGTTGAAATGAAGTGACATTGGAAACTAAGCATTGTACAAATAGTTGAAAAGAATGTGTTGAAAATTTCAAAAGGAAAGTTTTAGAGAAAAGAGGATCAATGTTGACACCATGAAGTCAATGCTTAATATTGATGATTGTGATCAGTAAGCAGGAATGGAAATTTGTCTTGTAAATATGGTTCATCAGAGTGTTAGTTTCCCTATGAAAATGAAAACCTTTATAGTATAGTTTTATTTTTGTTTAAATAGAGGAGCGCCTATCGTTGATGTTTTGGCTAACTGTCGTATAACGAAAAATGCAGTTTTGAGAAAATCAGATTTAAAGTTTTTCCAATTTTTGAAGACCCACTGGAGAGCACCAAAGTAAAATATGTTCATTATTATCAAAGAATATAATCAATAATATATCTGTCTTTGTTCTCAAAATAATACAATTTGTTTCTTTTGACAACCTATGTATTAATGATACGCCATGTGATACGACAGTATGCCAAAACAATAGGCAACTGCAGTTACTGAAAATCATGATTGTAACTTGACTATGCTGGGCATGGTGAGCAGGTGAGGCATGAAGCCCTCTATAATGTATAGCAATTAATTTGTGATACTACAATAGAGGGAGACATTTCAACTGTTACAATATTCGTATAGGGCACTACATGAGCTACTGAGCAGAAATTAGTTGATAATCTTCCCTAAGATAGAATCATAGATAATGATGGGATGAGTCAATGAGAAAGCTCATGGGAGGACAGTTATTAATTTACTGAGGTGTTGAATTAGATTCAATAGACATTTATTATCTTCTTTCTAAATTTAAATTTGTCTAAAGTCACTTGAATGAGATAGATGGGTTTGATCGAGAAGTATGTTTTCTATTTCAGGGCCGTAGCAACGGTAACGGGTAGGCCATGGCCGCCCCACTTTTTGAACAATTTGGTATGTTATCTTTATATCTTTATGTATTTAAATTTAGACTCAGGCTATATTTGCATTTTGGCCTCCCCACATTTGTGATAGCACCCCACATTTTTCAACCTTGCTACGGACCTGTTCTGTTTATTTTTCAGCTATACACATTTTCAGGATTACTCATGATTTCAGGTCTAAAAAAATTCTTGCTGTCCTTGTATAGGAGGATACTGATTTGAGCTGTAAGTTCAGGATATTTTGATCAGCTGGTAATAGGTGGGACTTATAACAAGATTCTCTCTGTCGTTTTCTCACATCTGTCAAAGCGGACACCCTTGTGAAAGCATAACAAAGGGTTAGTTCCTGATAGATGCAAAAGTTCTATAGGGCATTACAATAGGTTATTTGGATGATAAATTAAATTTTTTATTCTTTTCAGGCGACATTGTTAATAAATAAAATGTGATGGTGTAAGCATGCAGGCATAAACATATATTATATAGGCTACCGCTTGATATGATCAGTAAACCAGCGAATATCTTACTTGGAAATGTCACATAGATTGTGTATCTAAAACAATTTCAAGAAATGTCGGTGTCAGGAATAAATAGATTGAAACATTTTGTTCCAAATCATATTTTATATACCCTTTATTGTACGTTAATATTGCCTTATTTGAATTATGGAGTACTTTTATGAGGAAATACATGTAACACTTACTTAAATAAAATTGTAAAAATTCAAAAATGGGCTATAAGAACGGTGGCAAATGGTCACTATAGAGACCACACAGCGCCATTGTTTGCTAATTATAACATATTAAAAGTTGAAAATGTGTACACACTGGAATTAGGTACATTCATGTACAGGCACTCTATAAATGAGCTGCCCTGTTCATTTGATAATTATTTTACCAAATGTTCTGACATACATAACTACAAGTAGGGATGACCAATGAACCATCAACTTGATTAGAACACTCCCATAGACATGCAGGGAGCTCAACTGTGCACTGCTTGCACAGACATTTCTAAATTGAGCTCATTCTTTTATTTTTCATAATTTTTCTGTAAAAATTGGAGATGTTAATGCCAATTATGTTTTGTAACTATCCTGCAAATTACAGCATCATAACTTATTTGGTTTTTCTGTAAGTGTGAGTCAAAATTGGTCCATCGCCACAGTGCGCTTAATTGCCAGTGGACAAGTGCAGCACTGCACAGAATGGCACAAAATATTCAGATGAATAAGATCAGGTGAACACCTTGACCTACTGAGCTGTAATTTGGCAGAGTTGTTGTTATTACCTCTATCATACCCTCTGTAAAAAGGAAAAAAAAAAGCGGACAAGTAGATCTCGAGTTAAAAATTAAATCACCAGCTTCCCTTTGGAATTTCCAAACACCTTTCGAATCATGTTAAATAGACACCTTTCTGAACATAAATGTGAAGTTTCATGCTCATTTGTTGTATTATTCACCTGATCTCAACCCTAAACATTTTCTTATATTTATACCATCTGCACTGACTTGCTGCTATACACGCACAGGAGCTGTACTTTTAAAATACGCGCCTAATCAATAATGAGTCTTTCACTCCATTGTTAAAGTACTGTGCTCCCTGTAGCATATGGACTGACCAGGCCCTGGAGTGTGATGGTTTTGTAGCACATGACAGTATTCATTCAAGCCTATCAAGGTCAGTTATTAGCCACTTGCTGAATGGCTGGGCATTATCAGCTATCAAAGAGATACCTTATGCTGCTGCCAATCACAATAGAGGTTAAACATTTTGTTAAAACCCCAGAAGTGATATCAGGACAAAGCTGTGCATGTTGGTACTTGATTGTTTGGATTCCTATGTTGAAAATCCCTTGTAGTACATTAGTATTTTTCTTATGTGTAGTGTATATTGTTGTGGAAAAAAAGTTCACCTGGACTTTTGATTTTGTGCCACTTTGGCCATTATGGATGATTTTTGGCAAATGTTTTCTAAAAGCATGATTTCAGTGCCTCGGTTTGAAGAAATACTTCATGCTATTGACTAGTAAAGTGCCATTTCATAAGAAACCCTTTGATACTTTCACAATATGCTTGTTTCATGTTTGCATATATATTAAAATAAAGAAATATAAAAGGTAAATATATGCTTATACCAATTTTGCTCACATTGCTATATTTAGACTTTGTCAATTTATTTCGCTCCAATGACCGGTCAGAATGGGAAACTTTGAAAATTCATAATTGAAAAGTTTTTGACCGATTTTGACCATTTAACCACCAAAATACTTCTGTTGATGAGTTCTTTCCAGAAAACAATCTTTTGTAGCAAAAGGGGCAACATGAAATTATGATGGTCATCCCTACTACAAGACACGATATGTAAATGACCTAAATCTAACCAAAAATAAGAAAGTCTTTTCTGATCATGCCATACGTACAAGCAGTCAGAATTAATAGGTAAATTTTCACGGGAAAATTTTCTGGACACGTGACATCCATGGGCGCAGACATATTAGCATTATGGAATGTGACCCCAAGCACAGCGAGTGGTCTACCAATGTATTTGAATAGGAAGAATTCCTCCTTTAATGCAAAATAAGTAACTTGTCGCAAGTTAATAATATTATGGTAAGAGTTTCTGTAGATAAATATTTTTTTCCGTAGGTAGATATTTTTGAAATGACGTTTTGATGATATTGTGAAGAAATTAAGATTGCATGATATTTATTAAATTTGAAAGACACTAATTTCTATCGAAATTGCAGCCAAGAATACTATTCCAATTCAAAATTACTAAGATTTGAATAGCGAGGTCACCGCCGGGGGTCAGAGATCAGACTCGAGGTCACACTTACATTGATACCCATTGGTCATGTGTCCAGAAAATTTTCCCGTGAAAATATACCCATTAATGTTGACTGACAAGAGGTCTCATTCTTCCATGCTTTGGAATTCTTTAGATAAAAATCTGAAAGCTTCAAAATCTGTTAAACATTTCCGCAATCAATTCAAAACAAAACTTTTCTCTGAATATAATTAATCTTTTCCGGGAGCACGCCCCCTTCCCTTGTCTTGTCTTTTGATTATGTTATGTGAAGTTGATTTGTTTTGTTCATTTCATTTTATTTTAGGGAAAGGCGAACTTTCAGACCTTTTTGGCCTTCCTGCCTTTTCCTCCATAAGTACCATGTTTGTATATATTATTTTTTTATGTAATGTCTTTAATTTTTATGGAAATAAAAAATATGAATATGAAATATTAATGTTCTTTCATCATGTTGTAAAAAAACATGATAACTCAATTAAACGGATTGACATGAAAACCTACCCTTCTAAGTAAATCCAAACATTTTTTCCTGATTGTTAAATTTTACAGAGATTGCAATTTCATGAAATTGTATAGGCAGCTGCATGCATTTTATGCAATTTTGCAGAGTTTGTATTCATTTTTGCATTCTGATTAACATTGTTTAAACATACTGAACCTGGTGTGTACTTTTATCGAGCTGAAGGTAATTAAAAATAATGAGAACTTAATTAAACGAATGCCCTTCAAAATAACACAAACCAATTTCTTTTCTAATTAACATTTGATAAAACAATAGTGAACCTCTTTCAACAGGTGGATTGATATTTTGAATGAAATCCTAACAACAAGTTGTCCTTACGATGTTGATATTACGCCAACATTTTGAAAAATTGTTCTTTGTAGGTGGAGATATTTTTTAATTTGAGTCCATGAGGTGATGAACAAATTTATGTACTTCAAAAATTTGCAAGAAAAAAAGAAGAGATCTATTGATGAAAATCATGATATTCTGTAAAAAATGAGTCAATAAAATAATGTGTGCCGTGTTCAGGAGGATTCATCCCCCGGGATTCATCCCTGTGCATAAAAGTGTCAGAGCTATTCGAAAAGAGAAGGGGGACAATCCCCAGTTCTGATATCTACACTCATCATCTCTAGGTTCCAGAATCCTTCTCGCTTGGCCCTAATAAGGTGTTGAGAAGTATTCAACTAGAACTAGAACTTGACTAGGGAGGAAGGAAGGTCTCATGAACCCATGTAACTCTCTCCCCTTGCAGAATTTGTCTGACTTACTTTGTATTATGCTGCCCTCTATAGAGTTCATGCTGTATTTTCCAAATTGTACTACAACATTGGTGGCAGTATATTTGGATACCGTTTGGTTGATTTTGTAGAATGGCTCAAGTCTTAAAATGATAGGAGCGAGTTGTCTCAGTAATTTCAATGATAAAAGGCTTTCTTTGAATCTGTCGGATTACAATACCAGAATCTAAAAAATGAAATATACATTTAGCTCAAAAAGGCAAAATTACCATTTTGCATTCAGAATTTACAAAGACAGTACGCTTTATGAATATATAAGCTAAACCATTAAGTGTTAATAATGTTGTTATTATTGAACCCTGTGTTTTGTGTTTGAGTAAGGATAAAAACAGCTATCACATATTATTTTGTATTTTAAAATTGACACCTGACCTCTTGAATTATAACAATTTGATTATTACACCACATTTTTCATCCATTCCATTAGTCAAAAAGAAATGGCATTGGACAATACAATACATGCCTAATATATTAATACCTACCTGTGTGATGCTTCAAATTCCAATCAGTTATTGAATCAATCAAGAATCTTTTGTTTTTATCTCTCTTGATCTCTTTCATTTCCTTGCATATGGTCTTCACTTGTCATTCTGTCACTTATTAGTCTTGCACTCGTTCATATCTACTCTCCTCTCTCTATCCTCCTCTCTTTTTTATCTTTCTCCACTCTCTCTCAATCTCACTCTTTTCTTCATCTCCTATCAATGACAGATAGCCATTAGCTGATCTCAAGCTAGTATATTGCTGCTTCATTTAAAATCACACACCATTAATTAAAATGGTAACTGAATTTACTTTAGCATATATGAATTTATAAAGTTAATGAATTGCATGGGGGGGGGGGGGCAGCGGCCCCCTGTGAGAAGTCTTGCTCCAGATCCAGCTATATTTTTGAGTTTAATTTGCATATTCATTATTGTGATAACAATCTAATTTGCTTTTTTTTTTTCAAATATTTAGTTTCAAATATATTTTATTTCAAATTTTTTTTTTCAAACAAAAGAGTTTTCATAAAGTTTGTATAACAATGTGCATCAATGTGGAGGCATTGTGGTTGACGCTTTGTATAAAAAAAAAAACCGCACAAGCTGAGAACCGCAAAATTCTAGTCATTTCATTCCAATAAATCAACCTGATATGCCTTTATGGATAAAAGCTCAGTTGTTATTTTTCCAGCCATTTTTTCTGACATGATTTTGTAGTGTGATATCTTCACTCTCTCTACCTCTCTCTCTCTCTCTCTTTCTCTCAATCTTCTCTCGCTATCTTCTCACCCTTCTCTCTCTCTATTTCACTCTTTTCTCTCTCGTATTCTCTCTTTTCCTCACTCTTCTTATTCACACACAAACATACTATTTCATTCAGCATGTGTTGTTATTATTAAATGTCTTCTGAATCTTTACGATTCACTAAGCACACGCCAAAGGTAGTGCTGGCAGCGACATCATGCTCTGTGTTTCCTTCAAAGAATTCAATAAGCACTACACCAATGATGTTACAATTTTGTTGCCCAAGCTTAAAGCTATCAATCAATACATTGATGTGACTGCAAAATGCATTAGACATTCCCATTTTGAAGAAAATAAATAAAATAAATAAAAAACATTTTCTCTTTCTTCCTGTTAATTTGCCAAACAAATCAATATTTTGGGGTAAAATATTTTGGTTTTAAAAGGTGTTATATAAATTCAAGAGATTTCTACAAAGTACTTCAACCTTAATATACTTATATAACCATATTAGAATGACCTTTAAGGGGTGCAACATTTGATTCTGGGGGCATGGGAGTTTTTTGAGAAAAAAAACTTGGCCCACTAGTGAGATGAAAAAAACTCATCCCACTGATAGGTAATGTACTGTGATTGATATTCCGTCAAAGTGGAAATTGGGTTATTCCAGATGAAACCTATTATATACACTCCTATATTTAGGCTAGTCAAATTAAGAAAAATAAGGAGTTAACCAACCACTAATTGCAACAGAATCCATTAAATCACCATTTGTTTCAGAAAAGCATATTTTAATAACACATCAAAAGTCCCCAAAAATCCTAATGACAAGAGCAATACATTGACACGATTTTTAGCAAGATTTGACCAAATTTTAAATTTCACCCCTGCAAAAGCGGCCATTTTGGATTTATGTAAATTAGGCATTGTTCTACTGCTTGGATTTTTGGGGGACTTTTGATATGTCTTTGTGTGAGCTTTTGGGAGATGGACACATGTGAAATGGATTCTGTTGCAATTAGTGGTGGGTACATTTTTAATTTGACTAGCCTAATTGTATGGAAGACATGACCTTAATCTCCCAACACAGGGAGTGTGAATTTCAAATGGATTCACCCATAATCCCATTTGAAATTCACACTCCCTGAGTAGAGGATTAAGGTCATGTCTTCCATACAATGTAGGAGTGAAATAAGTTTCAACTGCAATTACCCAATTTCCACTTTGACAGAATACCAATCACCGTGGTAATGATTGTCAAGAAATGTTTCCAATCAATGGGCTATTCCAGTTGAAATCCATACCCAATCAATGGGTATGGATTTCAACTGAATAGCCCATTTTCTTGCTTCTACAATTATTTTTGCACTTTTTTGCTTCCAAGCAACTGCCACAAAAACAACATGTGAATATTCCTTGTGTGTATAGGTCAGTTTAAGGAAGCGTAGAATTGCAAATTTAAAAGCATAGGCAAAAGTTCAACATTAGAAAAGTGCAACAAATTAATCGGCAAATATTTACAGCTTTTCAAGTATCTCATTTACTGGAGATTACCACAGCATAACTGAATTTGTGTCTGTCCACCTATATTAAATAAATACCTGTATCAATCAATTTCACTTGGACTTTTCACAGTTCATATTTTGTTATTAACCCTAACACTGACCCATGCTTTTTGGTATCGGAAGTCAGAGAAGATCCGAGTTTTTCAAGAAGAAGAAGAATTTTTGACTTGGCACCCCCCGGGATTCGAACCTTTGACCCCTCGCATGCCAAGCGAACGATCGCGGACCGGTAGCTGCTCGGGTTATTACTGCCCGCCAGCAATTCCGTGAGCATATCACACTTCGGTGATTGCGTCATCGCAGACCCTGGGATGCATGCATGTTATGAATTTTTCATCGTGGTATTTTGTGGTTTTTACTGGTGTTAGGGTAATGGACACCTAATCTGGAAAAATACATCTTTTTAACCCTAACACTGACCCATGCTTTTTTTTTTTTTTTCTCAGAGAAGATCCGAATTTTTCAAGAAGAAGAAGAATTTTTGACTTGGCACCCCCGGGACTCGAACCTTTGACCCCTCGCATGCCAAGCTTAACGATCGCGGACCGGTAGCTGCTCGGGTTATTGCTGCCCGCCAGCAATTCCGTGAGCATATCACACTTCGGTGATTGCGTCATCGCAGACCCTGGGATGCATGCATGTTATGAATTTTTCATCGTGGTATTTTGTGGTTTTTACTGGTGTTAGGGTTAAAGGTCTATTTAGTGATTTGCTCAGCCAGAGGATTGTAAAAAAAGATTTTGGCACCTTTGTTAGTGTCATTTATAGATGTGCTAACATAGCCTGCTAGAAAAAGCTGTGAAGACAAAATAAGACATTTAACATGAATCTGTAATATTAGAAATTATCTACATGTATTTGTGAATGGAGCTTCAATTTTGTCAATACTGCTGTTTTCTTCATGTTTTGCAAAAAGTTTCATTTCAAAAATGCCCAATGACTTGTCCTTCACTTTTAGGAAATGTGTACACAATTTTAATTCTTTACACTTTTGCTGGGATCACTGATTAGACGTAAGGGTGGTCCCTGGAATTACAAAAACTTTTGGGCCCATTAACTGCTTATTGGTTGTCTAAAGTATATAAAAATAAACATATTTAGAATGGCAAATTCATCTGTGAGGGCAAATTTGTGCAAAAACCCAAAATTGTGAAAATGTCCACTTTTTGTTGACAATTTTGCGCAAAATGTGTTGATTTTGCCCCCCGAAATTCACTTTTCCCCTGCCCCCCCTGGTCAGTATTTGAATTATGAGGCAGATCCAGTGGATGCCTGAGATGTGTAGTGTATGTAACTTGCTCCAGTTCCAATCAGGGTGATGTGTGGCTATTTGAAACCCTTATGAATGTACCATTATAAGCAGGCTCTTCGGAAGATAAAATATAGTGATGAGGGTTGACCCCAACAGGGACAGAGCATCCTGAAGCTGTCACATTTTTTTGTGATTCTATAAACTTTATTGGCCAATCTACATGTTCTAGGCATGATCGTCAAAAAGAGTAGACCTACATATTTTCTTCTGAAAAGTGGTGCGGCTTCAACAGCCATGATAACATGAAGTCAAAATATGGGCATTGTAAAAATCCAGTCAGCCTACCCCCACACAAAATTTGTGAATGTGCCTTTCTTTCTAACACACCTGCTATAGCTCTGTGACATAGAAATGTAATACTTGGTTTGTAATATGTACAACTGGATGTGGAGACAGAATACATATGACTGTTATACCTTTCTCTTTCTGTCTTCTGTGGTTTGATATGAACCCATACTTGACATTTGTAAATTATTCAAGATAATTTGTGTGCAGAGGATCATTTTTGGATTCAAGCACTTAGAGGGTGAATGATGTGCTTCATTTTTCTAGTTTTTTAAAAAACTTCTAGTGATTTAAATCTAAATGTCATGACATTTAGACAAATTATATGTCATGAAAGATAATTACAAACTTGCAGATCCACCTTAGATTAGCATCTGCCCAGGGTTAATTATGCAGGGTGTCTCTGAAAGAACAGTACCATCGGAAATTGTTTTATTTTAGTTTCATAGTTTTTTTGTCCTGTCTTTTCTTGTCCACCCTGTCTTGTCCCTGTCCATTAAACAGGATCATTATCTTATTTTAAGGTGGGGCCAAGCTGAAAGCTCTTCTGAGTTTACTGGCCTCTCCTCCATATATCATCTTATGATTCGCTTTATTTGATGTACATCTTGTTAAACAAATGTCTCAAGTACAAGTTGTTTTTGTTTTGAAATACCCCATTGATCATATTGATCATTTGTATCATCATTTTAAAAATGTAAGTTATTACCTAAATTTCTTTGGTATTGTACTTTTGTATTTATCACATTGATCTGATTATATCATGCATATTTCTTGTTTCTTATAGATTATTTTGATGCTTGAAGCTAATTTTATTATATCTTATTTATGCATGCTATTGATTTGTATGTTCTGTGATATATGATAATAAAACATGAATGAATGAATGAATGAATGATAGACTTTGATGATGACAGTTCATTTTGAATCCTGTCCATGGATTCAATACAGCAGTCAGTGTTGCCAAAACTTTTCAGCGTCAAGGCGTGGCGCATTGACTCGCCAGGCCGTGGTAAAGGATTCTCAAGTAGCCAAAATTTTTATGCTTCCAAAAAAGCGCCCAATATCAGATATAAACACCCAATTGGGCGGAAAAGCACTTGACTTGAAAACTTTTGTTTTGAAATACCCCATTGATCATATTATTGATCATTTCGTCGGGTGTATTACATAGTGACGGATGTTAAACTTCGCCAGAAAAAAAGTTTTTGAGTTAGACGTGATCAAAGAGTACGCCCATTTGTGATCAACCATAGCAGAACACTGTCAAGTAAAATCCTCCAAAAGTTGCTGTATTTTAAAAAACTAGTATCTAAAGTATCTTGAAACATCTATCACATGAAGAATTATTCGCTATTAAATCAGTAAAATGATTACAAAGTTATACGTCAGTATGTAAAAACGTGAAAACGTTGCCCCCTAACATCCGTCACACATCCGTCACTATGTCTTGCGCCAATATCGCGCACGCTAATCTGGTCTCTCGTGTTGATCTACGGACATCCGTCACACATCCGTCACTATGTCTTGCGCATAAAAGTCGGATCAAGGAAGGACTTCGAAGCATCCGTCGGTTCTTTACGCTTATTATTAAACGCTTTTTTCATGATAAAACCGACTTGTCACGAGTGCCCATGACATACATGGCATATTGTATTTGAGTATTTACTCCTGATCTTACTAGTACTCACTCTCATGATATAGCTAATCACACAAGCTGTAACTTCTTTTTACAAAACGCCAATGATTGTATTCAGTTTTTACCCATTTACACTGTATTATCCGTAAATTTGGAGCCGCCTCTAAACGCCTCTCATCTTTCAATAACCTACTCATTAAAAAGGATCATATTTTCATTTTTTATTACTTAATCATCCCTTTTATATTGTAAAGCTTTGAAATAATGTCTCTAAATAATTGTCGAATCAACTCGAACCATTAAAAATTTATTAAAAGTGATATTTTACTAAAATAATGATCCATTGAATATCTGCTCTACGTAAAAGTTTTTGGTTTATACCCAGTTATCAACATCTGTCAAGAAATCATGTAGGTTTCAATGAACAATATTGAATTACGTACGTTCAAATTGAAAAATAATGTTTTTACATAGTGACGGATGTGACAGATACGCCATACAATTTAGTTGTTTTTCCGAGTAAACAGCGTTTTACATAGTGACGGATGTTTAGATACGCCACTATGTAAAACGCCAGGTAATGTAATATATCAACATCCGTCATTTGCATAATTAATTAACTAATTAATTATGCAAACTTGAGCTTCAAGTCTTGGTAATAATATACTACTCACTATTTAAAATACATTGGCCAATTTTCATAAAAATGACAAAAATCAACATACGTCACTATGTAATACACCCGACGATTTGTATCATCATTTTAAAAATGTAAGTTATTACCTAAATTTCTTTGGTATTGTACTTTTGTATTTATCACATTGATCTGATTATATCATGCATATTTCTTGTTTCTTATAGATTATTTTGATGCTTGAAGCTAATTTTATTAGGCTATATCTTATTTATGCATGCTATTGATTTGTATGTTCTGTGATATATGATAATAAAACATGAATGAATGAATGAATGAATGATAGACTTTGATGATGACAGTTCATTTTGAATCCTGTCCACGGATTCAATACAGCAGTCGGTGAGCTGTACCTGAAGTATCAGGTACTTGGTATTTAATGAATGGTTCAATGTACATTACTTATGACTTGTGTACTGGATTCAAAATGAGGTGTGATTTTCAAATTGTTAATTCCAAAATGGAGGGGTCAATTTCAATTTTAAAAAAATGTTTGGCAGTCCCTTTATCATGCAATAACTTACACTATTTTGTCTTGTTTTGTTGTGGCATTAAAATACTCAAAAATGAAATTTTCTGATGGTACCGTTCTTTCAGAGACACCCTGTAGAAACAGATGAACAGACAGACAGACGCTTGTTCTTTTGTTTATACAGATTTAAATGCTGCACTCTTATTGTTCTACAGCATAAAGGGTGGCAAGCTTTCAAACAAATGCAAGTTAAAGGAGCATTTCATGATCCATAGCCTCATCTCCCACTTTTTGCAAAAAAAAGTTGAGATTTTTATACCATTGGAACCTCTGTCTACATAATGTTTGTGTGAAAAACAAAAAATTTCTTGCAAATTTAGCCACTTTTCAAAAATATCATCAAAGTTGAACATTGTATTCTTCTAACAGAACGGAATCACAGCGCAGTGGCCTATGGAGCAGTGTATTATACATAATCATGCAAAATTGAAATCAACTAAAAGTTTGGGAATAAACCTTTTTTTGTGGATATCTACTCAAACATACCATAAAAATAGGATGATAGAATCACAAAATACTCCTTTAAAAGCTAAGCATCAACTCTTAATATCATTATCACAAAATATCCCAAGCCTCTCAATTTATGCAATCAAAACATTAGTGTAGTTTTTAATTAGGAAGTACTACCTAATGAGATTGACAAGCACCTCTTGGTATTTAATGAAGATGATTCAAATTAAGACAAAGTACCTTGTTATTTTAACCTGCGTATAATTGTTTTCACCATTCATGTTCTGTTGGTGTAACCCAGGGTGTAGCTATACCACGGAGGCTTCTATGCAGTCTGCTATTATACAACATGGCAGTTTTTTATTCCCTTTAGATTTTACACTTCAAACTTTTGTAAATATTAAGGGGGCTGCAGGAGTAGGACCAGGGGCATCACTTCAATTAGAGGTTAATAACTGCACATCAGTTGTTTTTGAAGGTATTGCGAAGCATCTAAACATTTTGTTTTGTAACCAAGGGATATTCCGAAATCTAAGCAATTTGTTTGGATTTTATATAATACCCAAAAAAATAACTGATGCAAAGTCATTAACCTCATAATCATATCATTTTTCATTTTTTTCAATTCCATCTGCATCACATTTTCCTTTAAAATTTAAAAACAAAATACAATTTTAACTTTATTTGTCAGTTTCCCTGTAAAAACTTGAATAGGATGAACATGATGAA
This sequence comes from Amphiura filiformis, assembly GCF_039555335.1. Taxonomy (NCBI): domain Eukaryota; kingdom Metazoa; phylum Echinodermata; class Ophiuroidea; order Amphilepidida; family Amphiuridae; genus Amphiura; species Amphiura filiformis. The sequence goes on from NC_092643.1 coordinate 62,987,915, forward strand.
GAGGGACATACCTAGTGACCAATTATTGCAATCATACAATGTCCAAATATGGCAGCCAGCACATAAATTCAATGGAGTGTTTTTTTTCTATTTTTATTACTGGACCCATTGTTGAGTAAAAGTGAGCCAGCATTTGAACAGTGCATCTGTTTCCTTGTAATATGCCAAGCCTTGTTGTTCATCTATAACATACGCCCAAAGCCAGGCAAAGCCCAATAGTTCTCAGAGGCTACTAAATTAAAGGGATGCCAACCGAATATGATGGGAAGGGGATATAGGAAGAGGTCCCATTTTAGAAGCAGGAAAACCGGAGACCCAAAGAAAAACCTGCGAGGACCAGCATGGATCAGCAACTAAACTCACATGTGGCAATGCGGGAATCGAACCCAGGCCACAGTGGTGAGAAGCAAGTGAGAAGACCACACTAACTCGTCCTCCCCAAAGCCTTTGTATTCAAGGCACAATCTTCCATACGCAATCATCTTAAAGATACACACCATCTCTCTGCCTCCGTACATCTTCACATCTTCATCTGCCTTGAAATGATGGGGGGCGGGCAATCAGCCTGAATTGTCAAAAAGTGGCTGAAAAGAACAAAATATGGGTCATTATGCCGAAAGATGTGGGTCCCCTGGGCTGAACACCCATGTCTTCACACACATCATCTGCTTACTGTTCCTCTATTCCATCATCTCAGGCAGGTAACCGTGCCTCCTACATGTTGCCCCTACACTATGGAACACACTTGCTCTGGTGTCAAGAATGCTTGTTCTACTGCTTCCTTCACTGGGTTCCTTCAAGAAGCTTCTCAAAACTCACTGGTATCCCTAGCATTAATTTTTAGCATGTTATTGCTTTTCACTTCACCAATGTTTCGTGAACTTTCTTGTACATCATCTTTAGTAGTAAGGATAAAGAGCAATTTACAAATGCCAGTATGTATGTATGTATGTATGTATTCAGCACCAACATTAGAAAAATCCATCAATATTTGTTCTGATATGGATATGAATATGAAAAAGAATATGCAAATAATATGTAACTGCATATCAATATGTGACAAGAGGAAATGTGTGATGGATGCGAGTATGCAATCCATATCCTCATTAGTATTTACATTAGCCTAAGTGCCATATAAAGGATGTGATGCGATCGATCAAACAAACCGAGTCGGATGTTGACCATGCATGTTCAATTTCATTTCTCTACTTTGTTAAATTACACTGTAAAGTGCTCCATTCTGCTGAAGAAAAAACTTCCATCAAACTTGAATCATTTAAATTTACAACAAGAACATTTATAGTATGGCTTAAAGGGACAGTTGGTAATTTGCTATGTAAAAAGAGCAGGCCCATAGCCAGGATTTATGGGGGGGGGGGGTTGCAGGAGGTTAAGCCCCGGGTTAAGCCGTGGACATGTCAAGAGAAACTGATGTGCACAAAGTATGCAAATGTTTTACCTGTGTCACTCATATGTCATGTGTATGGGATTTGGGCTTGAAGCATGCAAAAAATTCCAGATTTGGTGTAAATTTCTAAAAAGAGTCATTGGGTGTAAGCTGATGAAAAAAGAGAGTCATTGGGTGGCAGATTTGCAGAAAAAGGGTCTATTGACAGGCACATGACGTGTGCCAATATATGCGAGTGTTCCCCGGCATTATTACAACAGCTGCTGGCAAAGAACTTGGAAAAAAGGACCAATATCTTAATACTAATTACGGCGTGTCCGTCCGTCCTCTGTCCGCTGCTATCGCGTTCAAGCGTCCAGCGTTTAAGGTCCCCGCTGCGTGTGCACTATCGCGTGCTTTCATGATGCGCTATCACGGAGTATCAACGGAAGTGTGCGTGGAGTACAGTGCGCGCATCGGAAAAGCATTACAGTGTGACTAACAGGTGCATCTCATCGGACCAATAGGCCTATTTTCAAGACAGGATTAACATAAAAAGCATCAGTTATGGTATAACCCGTTTGCGTTGTATTTCGGGGTATTTTGGGGTCCTCCAATGTGGTAGCAGGACAGGGTTCAAGTTGAAAGAGGCGAACGATGGGTTTTCAGATTATGGGTAGCCTACCGAAGTTAACAGAGTTGATTAATCATTGAGCGACGCATATCGTAGTAGTTTGAAAGGTTAGGACAAGTATTACGGGTAACTGGTGTTGGGTAATTAGAGATAGGCCTATCACGAGAACCGCCCAACCCGAGAACCGCGAAATCTAGTATACTATATTAGTGACAATAATGCGATCTTGAATTTCATCTTCATCCCGTGGTTTACAACTTGATACTGTTATCTAGAAGTGAGCATGATGTGCACGTAAACTGGGACAAACAAGTTATGTGTAACCAATTTGACTATTCCATTCATGCACCCCCAATGGAAGACATGACCTTAATCTCCCACACAGTGGGTGTAAATTTCAAATGGAGTCAGCCATTCAGGTCACCCCATTTGAAATTCACATTCCTTGTGTGGAAGATTAAGGGCACATCTTCCATACGGGGTGTATGGATTTCAACTGGAATCACCAATTGCAATTGAAGCCTGCACATATATGATACCTGATAACCCAGTTTTTTTACTTAACGCTATCAAATTGAGTGTCAAATTAATATGCCATTTCATTTCCTTCATTCTAAGAATTTGTAATATGAGCAAAATAATACACCGGCTGTGTGTATTCTCACAGAGGTGTTTTATAAATTATTAAGTGTCCAATAAATTGTAAGATGAGTTAATTAGCCCATTGCATAGTTTATCTTCATGATTGTGCATGTTTTATAATCATAGCATGGTATGGGAAATGATTGATAGCTTCATTAATTAATGAAGATGTTTTGTGCGTATTAGGTACCATACACATACTTCATTCAATATCAGCAGTGATCAGTGGATTAGGCTACAGGTTTGTATACCATAAAAACTCCATTGTAAGCATATGTGCTTACTATTGTGCACTTTTAAAACATGCAAACATGAAGAGCCCCATCCACAAAAGTGTAAAGGGATTTGAGCAAATCATCGATACACATAGTTATATACAAACAAGTAAACCTGCAAATTTGTGTCTCAACCCCATGGTAAAGTGCCAGATTTGGTACAATTTCATGTTTTATGCTATCAAGTTTTTATGGTAATGCATTTGACACGTTGGAGCTTCGCAGAAAGTTGCCAAAGTCGCCAGCATTCACTGTGATAAATTTATATTGTTTATTCTCTAAAAAGTGATCATTTTTGTCATTTATTTATCGCACCTTTTGCGTTCCAAGCAGCTACCCAGCAAAAATAACCATACATTCCTTTTGTGTATAATATATAGTTCAATGTATGAAGCTTAGAATCACAAATTGGAAAAAAAAAAGTTAAAAAAAGTGCTAAAAATTAATTACACCAGTGAAACTTTATACTTTTATACACTAAGTGACACACAAACATTCACTGAGGGTCTAGACTCTCATTGTGTAATCTGTTTTGGTCAAACTGTAGTCACTTTGTCACCCTGAGGGCCATTTATAATTATTACCACTATTACCCGCATACAAGGATTTTCAAAAAGTACCCAAAGCAAGTATTTTTCATCAGTTTAAAATGGACCCAAAGCAAGTACAATGCAGTTGATTTCCTACCTTAAGCAAGTATTTTACTGCTATGAGTTGATCACAATGAACATTGGGTGATGAACACACCTATAAAATGGCTGGTAGCGAGTCAAGAGGTATGAAAAAAAAACCCCACATTTTGAGTACAATTTCACCTACTTTTTTGTTGGCATCTTGGTGCCGATTTTAGCTATCTTTTTGAGTAATATCTGTGCAATTAAGGTACCCTTTTTCTACATTTTTGCTGTTTTTTGATACCCCAAACAAGATACTCGCATATTGCACCCAAAAAAACTTTTTACTTGCTTTTTTGTACGCGGGTGATATACAACTTGAAATACAAGTGGCCCCAGGCTTGTCACATATAGGGAAAATGACATCTAGAATAGTCCTCTCCATTTTCTCTGATTCCTAAACTTTTTTCCTTTCAGTCGTCCCCTCAGGTAAGGTGTCTTCGATCCTCTGTCATGTGAGTTTTCTGTTACTAGTCTTGTTCACATGTAAGGCTGAAACTTGGCTGTCCAGAATCCTTTGAGGTGTAGTCCGGGGTTCAGTCCATGATGATGCTCTTTCAGTTTTGAAATGAATAGAGTGAAATGTACATTTTCATAAACTCAGTCCAATACCATACAAACACAGGGAGTTAAGCAGGAGCGCTTCGTCACCATGGAGGAAATATCAATTCATGTCATTTGGATAATTGGTCATTTGCTAGCCAGTTTACATTAGCACCAGTACCTTATATGATGACCTTTGGATCGTTCTTCTCTTGCTTTCAAAACAAAAAATTTAAAAAAAAATGCTTTTTTGTGAAAAATATTGCAAAATTGTAGGCAAATTTGTAGATATTAATGTTGCCCTCCATGTTGTTCAGAAATGATGCAACTGAGAATAGAGGCTAAAACATCGGCAATGGGAAGTCTATTTTATAACCCAAAGGTTTGATACCTTGGTGTTATACTGCCTGTCTGAGCAAGACTTCACTTCAAATCATTGCATTGCTTGTAAAAGGTTACCATACCAGGTGAAAGAACCATCTATATTAAGGACCGGTACCATCTCCAGGTGGATGTCAAATTCTGACTCACAATCAATGCAATCTCAAATCTGTTTTGCTAGCGATGTACCCTCAATTGTAGAACTAGCCCAGTTCCCTTGTATCACTGTCCTACAAATTGTCAGCTTGAAGTTTTTCACCATTGATAATTTACTGCCATTCTTTAGCTGTGGCTCAAAACTAGAGCCACTGTCACCAGGTCACTAGAAAAGTCGAAAAATCAGCCAACAAAATGTGGGGCCGCCAAAATAAAAATATGCATCAAAATTTGAATAACCTATAAAGAAAAAACATAACAAATTTCTGAAAAACTTTAGACCTGGACAATTATTTATTTATTCTTTCTTTAGGCAGGGTAGCCCCTTCAATGCTAAAACACTGATTTCCAAGGAGGCCCTGCATCAAAAAGTACAACATTCTTAAGTTAAAAACAAATTTAAAATTACATATAAATACAATAGCTATTTCTAACATAGATTAAATTAAGGGGGCTATTTACATACATTATTATTCCTTACATTTCATGATAAAAAGCATTTTGAAAATGTCCTTGCCATTTGTTAGCCTGTTTCTGATGTTCTAATGCCATAATGTGTCCACCCTTTTAAAGATGCAAACAAGATTTAAGATAAATAGCGCCATCATTGTTCACCTTTTCTTAAAAATGACTACAGTTTACATGCCATCAAACAACCATGCTGCAAACAAATGTACGTCAAGCAAATCATATGGATTTAAAGAAAATGACAGGATATGTGTGCTCATGCCAGATATAAATAATATTAACTTTGAAACTGACATTTCTAAAAATGAAAATTAAAACAGCAGGCTTATGGAATTAGTAATGCAAAACCATTTCTATTTATTCACTTCATACACTGAAGTAAAGAAATCATAACATGAAAATAAATTATGAAAACATAATTTTATGAAGTGTATGATCTACCACATACTTTACATAATACCTCCTTAAGCGATAAATGTATGTTGCTCCGAGGGAAGCCATGTACTTACGTAGCAGGCCATGCTTGCACCTGTGGAGTTGCAGACAAAACGGTACAATCCAGCATGTTTGGCGCGTGCCAGAGCTGTTGGGGTGCGGACATGCATCTCCAGTGGCCAATTATTTTGCCCATTGGTGGCTGATTTAGCTCAGCGGATTTTGGCTTTACTCCAGGGAATTGCGTGTCACGAGTAGCTAGTTAGCATACTTACGACCAAGTAATAATGATAAAAAAATACATGTTCAAATATGTGTCTATAAAAGTAAATGTTGTCAATACACAACAGCTGGATCAAGCTTGACGGTTGAATTTGACAGCAAACGAAATGGTTGTCAAACCATAACATTTTAATTTTACCTGTATATAACTGTATTCTTGGGAATTCCCTGCAGGATATGAATATCATACACCCATATCATATTGTCTGTGAGTTACACATTCTATTTTGAATATGACAGAAGAATTTGAAATGTGTACAATTTATGTTAAAGAAATGTTTATAATTGATATTTAAGACTGACAAAGAACATGAGCTGTCATTTCCCCCAGGAGTTGACAAGTTAAGTTTGGTAACAGTTATCCATAACCCAGCATCTTTCTCATCCCCTGTAGTTTTGCAGTTCTAAATTTGACCACAAGTTGGTGGGAATTGTCAATTTGAATGTGAAAAATGGTGTCAATGATCTGTAAGACTTTGAGTTGACAGGAGTTATAGGAGTTAATGTTTTTTGATGTTTAAGTGTGCATGTTCTCATCATTGATGGCTTGGTGGACTGCCATGTAACATGGATGTAAGCTTGATCCTAAAAATACCTTTCACTGTGACCCAAACTAATTACAAGACCTCTTCTATACATTGAGGCTGGCTTTCCCTTTTAAAGGGAATTTTTATTTTAACATTCTTCTGAAGTTTTCATACACATTAGACTTGAATAAAGTTGGAGAAACTACTCTCCATACATCTTGAAGTTCATATGCCAGTAAATTTACATTGATATCTAACTTGCACAAATCTCTCAATAGCCATGCATTATTCACAGGCCCATAGCCAGAATTTTTTGTGGGGTGCCAATTTTCCAAATGCAGACCTCTTCAAAAGAAATTTTAATTCTAGGCAAAAGTAGACCTTTATCCCCTCTGCAATTGATTTTTGGATCTTATATCAAATTTCACAGAAAGTTCATGATTTGGGTGTATTTAGCAAAATTTTTGGCCCAATTTTGCTATTTTTTACAGACAAAGCAGAACTTTTTCAGATTTATGGGGGTGTGTTGCCTCCCCCCCCCCTCGGCCACGGGTCTGATTATTCACCAGCAGAATATCCAGACTGATTAGGCACATGGAATCAATAACATTTGCTTTGGCCTATTGTACTCTGGATTTTTTGTTGAATTTGAAAAGTCTAGTAAGTTAAGTAAATTTTTTTTTAAATCAATATTTCTTTCTTTTTCTTACAATTCTTGCTGCATGCATACATTTTATAACATTTTCGTGATTTGTGATACTTTTATGCCAATCCAAAGACCCATGATCCAGCTTATTCATCTTTTTTCATGTTAATGGAGAAAAGTGTAAGCTTATACCTAGACAGCTGGTACAGAACATACAACATGTACTACTGTGAAGGGGTGGGTAAATATGTACATAGTGAAAGTAATTGAAATGGACTATTCTAGTTGGAATCCATACACCTATGGGGGTATAGATATCAAGTAGGTCATGTCTTCTATAGAGGGTGTATGAATTTTAACTGGAATATCCCAATGGATAGAATAGAAGCAGTCGTTAGTCTGGATTGAATAACTTAAATGTTTCCTCCACCGATGTGAGTTTGATCATTCCCATAAGCTCATTAAAACTATGGAGATGTATTATTAGTTCGCTAATTGGTTTTGTACAATTTCAGATTCACAGCTACATCTGAGAGGCTGTGTCTTTTTAATGAGCTGATGTAAATCAAACATTTGAACCGGATCAATGTCTCCCAAAGGCCAGGCAAAATGGGCTAATCATTGAGATAAACATTTTAACATTTTCTGTCAGAGCTTAAATAGGGCAATGTTAATTAGGTTGTTCCATTAAAAATTCATACACCCTATGTAAGACCTTATCTTAATCTCCTACTCAAGGTGTGTAGCTTTTAAATGAAGTATGAAGTATCCCATTCAGGTAATTCCATTTGGAATTCACACTCCCTGTGTGGAAGATTGAGGAAATGTCTTGTAGAGATGATGTGATTGGACTTCTATGGATGGGTAAAATTACATCATATGCTGACAAATATTTGAAAAATAGTTGTAGGTTAGTGAGTCATGATTGACTTGAATGCAATGAATCCAATATGTGTAGCGACTAGCAATCAGGCAAAATTAATTTTTGTTTGCTTAAATGTTGATCTTGAGATATGTCCCAAAGAAATTATCAGTTTCTTTTGTATGTTATTGTCATGTGCTACATGAAAATCAGCCAAATCTCATGAACTGGGAGTCCAATATGATCATGGCCAGAATTCAAGTACTCCCCCATGATGCAATAATTTCACTAATTAAGCACAAAATCTTCCAATAAAACACTAGTTGTTAACATATTTTGTTAGCAATATTTTTATGTAAAAAAATGTGGGAAATTTATATTGGCCAATTTTTCCTGAGACATAAGCACGCTGCAAAACGAATGTGGGCCACAACTTTGAGATTTACTTTATGCCCAATAAGTGAGAAAATGAAAATTGAATTTCTAGACAAATGACCCATTTTGCTTGAATACATCCAATATAGGTAACAGGATCAGGGTTGCCAGACCCAAAGTGCAGCAAGCACTCCATCAATGTTGCAGCAAATGCTGCATAAGTAGCCCAATTTCCCGTCAAAGGCACCCAAAATCCTACAATTGTGATGCCTTTATAAATTCTAGTGAGCAGTGAGTAGGGGGGTAATCATTTGATTGAGTACATGTCCAAACTGCATCCATCGGTCATTAATGTGGGCAGTAAACACTCTGAATGGACCATTAAGAAGCACAAAAAGCTGCAAAAATGGCAAAATAAAGGGAAATTGCCATTGTAAATCTTGATACCTGCATAAAAGTATAGTCAAAATTTGAGCAAGGCTTGATGGCCTTTCCAAAGTATAGCCCAATTGTGCGGGGAAAGGCGTCACTGAATAGGATGGAATTGGGTCATGCAGAATGTACTTTTGGCTTAACCGCTTATGCAATTAGTGGAGCACTTACCAAAATATTTACTCACAGTGTGTAATGTTAGAGACATTTATGAATGCATAATTGCTTTGATTTTATAAGTCATGTTCAGATTTGAATCTCCAAAATAGAAATGAAATTCTCAGTTGCTCTGCATTGTGTCCATTAGTGGCTTTGCTAGCGGAAATCCATGAGCCACCCCAAAGTGACTAAAATGTACTTCTTAGGGTGTAGAAACAGGAATTAAGCAATCACTATGCACGATCATACAGTGAATCCTATGAAATGAAATCCTCAAGAGTATGTTCAGGGGTTCAACTGAAACCCCTTAAAATCTTATGGGTAGGTTTTACGCACTCTCCATGTGGGTGTCAACTGCAGACGACAAGTTTCAATTTTTTTTTCAAAATTTCATAATTGTAAATTTTCATGACCATGGAATCGGCATGAAAAATGCATTAGAATGAGTACAAACAAGCCTAGTATTGGATCAGTGCTTTTTGAGGAAATATCTGAAACTTGGCCTTTTTATGTTGAAGCCTATAATATGGTTAGCATGCAGAGCATTAATGTGGGTAAAACCTCTTAGTTTCCCTCTAAAATTATACATCCGCATGGGCAAAATCCCTGATTGAACCTTGAAGGTTTCCGATCTCCTGAATTTCTACATCTGGTGTGGACACAGTTAATTAAGAATGCATGATTATTTTGATTTCATATTGTCTAAGCACTTTGGTTCAAGTCAGATCCAATCAACTGATCACTGTTAGAAATGTTTAGATTTGTGTTTGTGGGGGCGTACTGTGCTTTAATGTTCTAATGATCTATTTAATGAGAATATTAAAACAAAAACAATATGTACCAATTACCAAAATAAAATAACAGGCAGCAGAAAATTCATGGAGTCTTGTTGAAGCTTGCTTTTGGTTGGTGCAAAAGTTAGGGACAGTTTTTAAAACCAACCACTATCCAAGAATCTAATAATGAACCTGTAACCCAGCAGTACATTCAAATTCTTGCATCTGAGTTTTTTGAATGGGGCTTTATATGGATCGGTGCACATGCTTGGCAATGTTTGATGGACATCTTTCATAACATTGCATTGCATTTATACTTTGCCACTTACTCTCTCCTGATTCCATAACTCAGTAGCCCAAGTCATCAAATTTGGGGGAGGGCACCGAGATTTCTTGACGGGACACTGTGTCTGATTGAGGGAACACCAGTCATTGCTTGGTCATTTTTCTATGGAGTTTGTCCAATTTTGACTCTGATGGGGTCACTCTGATGGGGTACAGGGGAGGGGGGGGCATTTGTCCACTTAGCTCTACATGTAGTTTAGAGCCCAACCATTCAAGTACCAATAGCCAGTAGTGACCAACCTGTGCTAAGCCGATGCTTAGGTCTCATGCTGATGGGCTTAATCATGTTAATGTTCATTCTCATAATTTGGACTTCGCATCAGAGGGAACTGACTACATTGTGTTTGTTCACAGACATAGGCTTAAATAGGTCACTAGTATTACTTGTGTTATAATGAGAGCACACTACATTTTCCCTCCATTATATGTCTTTCATCATTTATATTTTCTTTCCTTTTGTTATTCTGGGTTTTGTCTTGTTCAGCTGTTTCAAAATATCATTGTTGTGTACTTGTAAAAATGAGTTTTGCAATATATCAATCAAATCTGGGCACTGCTACCTTTTATACAATATCTCTGATTGGTTAATTACATGATATAATCATTTGTGCAACCAGTTAGAATAGAGCTTATAAACTTCTGAACAATTTTAAGCTTACTTTCCTTCAGCCCTACTGATAATTCATACCGGTACCACATCTGATCTGATTGGCTCAGTACACGATATATGCCCTTTTGTAACCAATCAAACATTTTCTTATTTTGATTTTGATAATTTGGCTGGTAATGCCCAAGGGATTTAGCAGGTTTACATTGGTAGTACTATCTGCTGCAGTTAAGCTCTACATTTGAGGCAATGGGGGCCAGATTTTGCTGATATTAGCAATTTTATGCAAACATTTGCTTTGACTATTCATATTTTTAAAAATAAATATGCAATCATACGATTTATACCACTAACTAATTTAAAGATAACATGCAGCAAGAAATCTTGATAATACATCTTGTGGTCCAAAGTACAATTTTGATTTATAAATGCATGCAAGATGTAATTCTAATCCTTTCATTTTTCACATCAAGTAATGTTGAAAACTATGTGTTGGCTAAAAGGAACCAAGTATGATATGATATGACACATGAGACTCTCTTTATAAACAGTGTCATGTCATAGATGAAGTGCTCTTTTCGCTATGCAGTGTTCAGTAGATCAAAGTAATAAGCTCTACAAGGCACACAAATCAGAAGTTTAGTAGAAAATGAATCATGTTGTGAAAGACAACCGGTCTCATGTAAGCCACTTTGCTTTTAGCATGGATTTATGAAGCTATCGTTTTATAATGTGTTCAAAACTAAAATTGCTCTTAATCTTATTTGTTTCACTGGCACAACCAAGAAGTGTGATTTGATACTATACATGAGAGTATCTTTATAAACAGTGACATGTCATAGATGTGGTAGTGCTCTTTTGCCTAATTAGAAGTTAGTAGAAATAATCATGTTGTGAAATATGACCAATCTCATATAGCACCATTGGGTTAAGCATGGATTTATGAATTTGTTCTATAGTGTGTTCAAAACTAAAATTGCTCTCATTTGTTTGTTTGTTTAACCAATCGGTCTGATATTGAACCAGCTCAAGCAAATGGCTCAAGCCAAGCTTTTGAAAATCTTATTAAGCATGCTGGTCTGTATGGAGGAAAAAAACAGAATTGATGAAAAGGTACAAAGAAAAGAAAGACGACTCCCAACAAATCAAGGGAACAAATTTGCTAGCCTTTGCATCAAGAAATAAGAAATCAGAGATTCTTATTCCATACCTACTCCAATATAAAGGTTTGTATTTCAGAATTGAACACAAGTCTTTAATTGAGATGGGGTTTGTTTCAAGGCAGGGTTCAAACTTTGACCTATGGCAGGCTAATTGGTGTTGTTGTTGTTGTAGAGAAAAAAAACCCAACACACAATAAAGTTTAGTTACAAATATTCACCTTTGGATTTGTGTGTGGACAATAGAGACTAATTTTGCACATATTTTTATAGGAGATATTGTACAAGGCCTTTTGACCTATTTTCTGCTAATTACAGATATTAATTAAGTGATGCATTTTATAATCATACCAGATCACATAATTGATGAGGAATTAATCTGCAACCATCTCTGTCTTTATGTGGCAGCTGCTATACCCATCCCATTCTTAGTATAATCAGCCCATCAAACACAAAACATTTCACAGAAAATGTTTAAATGTCAGATTATGTAAAGGGTATAAAAACGCTTGAATAAAATTCAGAAAACATTTTTGGAAACTTAATGTAAAACATTTTGTTTATAATGTTACTAAGTGTTGACAAAAATTTTTGCCAAAAAATATTTTGCAATAACATTTTGACAACATTTTTAAAATGTCGTTGTAGTGTTTTTTCATATTTCATAATTATAAAACATTTTAACTAATATTTTTTGTGACCTCTATGTAACCCAACATTAAAATGTTAACAAAACATTTTAATTAAAAACAGAACATATTAACGTTGCTTGGAGTTGCTTGGAATCCACGGTGGTGTTCAACATCCTCTCCATCTACACCCATCAACTGCTCATTGAATCATCAGCTTTTCAATGCTGTCCTCTTTTCTCATATTTTTATGACCAAAGTAACATAGCTTTATATCATTGATGGTACTCCTTAAAACCAGGTCTTTTCAAATTCTGCTCTTCAAACCACAAAAAAGAAAAAAGAAAAGAAATTGACTGACATCTGTCTCATAGTCTGTTGGAGCTGGATATGGTTTCATTGTGTAATTCAGACACATATGACCTGGCATACATCCCATATTGTTATCTGCAATATTTACTGTCGTATCTCAAAAGGCTGCCTGGTGTGATTTTTATTTTCCCTGTTGTACTTCATATTTTACATTTCAGCATGCACCTATCTTTTTATGAATGGACATGTGGGATTGTAATAGTGTTATATTACCTTAAAATTATTATATCAAAATACTTTTACAGTGTATCTTATCACAATTAGATGATAATAATAAAAAAATTCACACAAGGCAGCCTTTTGAGATACAACAGTATGTGATGCGGATGGCACAATGAAAGATTGTGAAAAAGGTTTGATACCCACGATTTGAAAGGTGTCAATTGACGTTGAAGCATTACTGACTATCATGATTAATATGTATTTGTGTGCCATTTGAACAGATGGATTAAAGCACAGATTCAAGAACCTTTTAGAATCTGTGATTAAAGATTGTATTGTACTGTTTTGTGGACCACCTTATCTTGCACCTATATCTTGAACTACTAAGGACTTTTTAGCAGAATGTAGAATATTTAATTGTAACATGTCTTTGTTATATAATCTATTCCCACTCTATTTCCAGTAATGCTTAACTTCTAATGAATGTTAGAGAACAAATAACTGCAGCCATTTTTTTATTCTTTTTATGTTCTATTCATGGCCAAAAATCAATGAAAGTGCAGAAAGTTAATCAATTGTTTCAGAATAGGAGCGATAAACCCTCCTATCATTTTATAACCAAATCAAATGAGTAAAAGCAATCAGAGGATTGTAAGATTGAGACCCAGCAGTGCCACCATGTTGTTCACTTGGGCAAGGTGCTTTACCTCACTTGCCTTTCTCTATCCAGGGGTGAAATAGGGAGCTGTTATGAATATTGTCCATTGAGCGCCACCAAAAGGTATGAACAAGCCTTGGGCATTGTATAGCAGCTGACATATTCTAACGACAACAGAATCAATGTAAAGTGCTTTGATACCTGTGAAAGGCACTGTATATTTTTTTAAATCTAAAATTCAGTTAAGGATGTAAACATCGCTGTTATTTTTTAACAAATTCTAAAAGTGATATTTATACTTTTTTCCTAGATATCACACAGATTTCAAGGTATCTATTATAAGCTGCGAACAGGTGAAAATTTAGAAACTTTGAATCTGATATGGCTAAAATGTGATATAGTATACCGCTCATTCTACAAAATCCGGTGCCAATAGCCTTTTTTCCATTCTTTGGTCCACAAACATTTTGTCGAGCATTTAGGGCATCAAATTTTTTTTTA